>NC_092266.1:13345756-13448256 GCF_036320965.1 Panulirus ornatus | reverse complement strand
AGAGAGAGAGAGAGAGAGAGAGAGAGAGAGTCCTGTGGTGTGTGGCAACCCCTTCCCACTCATCTCGTGATGTCAGAGCCTTGTTGTGGGCTGGTGATGTCAGACTCTTTCTGCGGTCTGGTGATGTCAGGACTTGGGAGTGGGCTAGTGTCTGTCCTTGTTATAGTTCTACTGATGTCAGATCCTCGGCGTCGAGTGATGTCAGAGGCTCGATGTAGACTGGCGACGTCGGAGGTTTAGGAGTGGTATTTTTCCGTTCCTTCACCACACTCCTCTCCCGTACCCAGCGCACTTCCCTCCCACTCGTCACACTCCTCTGCCATCCCATCAGTCCCTCCCATCTGTCACTTTAAGCGGCCCTCCTCCTCCTCCTCCTCCTTCCTCCCCGTTACATCAGGAGGACGAACGCCAGGGCTGTGTGTGTGTGTATGTGACGCCCACACAGGCGTGACGGCCTGTGGGTGGAGGAGGAGGAGGAGGAGGAGAACTGCAGTCCATCAGCGAGGAGAAACCGCTTATGATGAGGTCATGATGGTGTGGCGATAGAGCAGTGGTGATGGTGTGGCGATAGAGCAGCGGTGATGGTGTGGCGATAGAGCAGTGGTGATGGTGTGGCGATAGAGCAGTGGTGATGGTGTGGTGATAGAGCGGTGGTGATAGGGCGGTGGTGATAGAGCTGTGGTGATAATAACGTGGGGGATCGTGTAGGGAGGTGATAGTGTGGTGCTACTGTGGGAGTAATGGCGTGGTGATAGTGTGCTGGTGGTTGTGTTGTGGTGATAATAAGGGTATAGTGGTGGTAATGTGATCATTGTGGTTGTGGTGGTTGAAGTGTGATGACAGTGTGGTAGCAGTGTGGTAGTATATCCGTCGTGTGGTGGTAGTGGACAGGTAAAATATCTCATCCCTGGAGAACGACGGTACGATCCTGTCTATTGACGGTTTAACCTTCGACCACCCGATTCTTAAAGGTCGTGTCGAAGTTCACGTCATCATACCATCGCACGGTCGTGTTCAAATGGATTTGATAGTCGTTCACATCCTCAGGCCATTGAGTCGCACTCAGGCGTCCTAAGATCGTGTGGTCCCTCTCGGCTGAAGTTTGACGACTGTTGTCCCTCGTACATGACACTGGTTCATTCGGGTTACGAGCAACCCGGCACTTGCTACAGCCACGCAACGTATTCTGACCGAGAAGAAGACTTTCCCAAAGTGTCGTGAGGCCCTCATACTTGAGGATATACGCTACTAACGTCGCTATCGAGCTTCGGAACATCTAGCAAAGCGCCCACAGAACTCCGCCATCGTTGACAGCGTCGTTGTCGTTGTTCGCAAGTTTTGAATCGGGTTTCGGATCCAGGCATTCCCCCAGCAGCAGGATCCAGGCATTCCCCCAGCAGCAGGATCCAGGCATTCTCCCAGCAGCAGGATCCAGGCATTCTACCAGCAGCAGGATCCAGGCATTCCCCCAGTAGCAGGATCCAGGCATTCCCCCAGCAGCAGGATCCAGGCATTCTCCCAGCAGCAGGATCCAGGCATTCTACCAGCAGCAGGATCGAGGCATTCCCCCAGCAGCAGGATCCAGGCATTCCCCCAGCAGCAGGATCCAGGCATTCCCCCAGCAGCAGGATCCAGGCATTCCCCCAGCAGCAGGATCCAGGCATTCTCCCAGCAGCAGGATCCAGGCATTCCCCCAGCAGCAGGATCCAGGCATTCCCCCAGCAGCAGGATCCAGGCATTCCCCAGCAGCAGGTTCCAGGCATTCCCCCAGCAGCAGGATCCAGGCATTCCCCCAGCAGCAGGATCCAGGCATTCCCCCAGCAGCAGGTTCCAGGCATTCCCCCAGCAGCAGGATCCAGGCATTCCCCCAGCTGCAGGATCCAGGCATTCCCCCAGCAGCAGGTTCCAGGCATTCCCCCAGCAGCAGGATCCAGGCATTCCCCCAGCTGCAGGATCCAGGCATTCCCCCAGCAGCAGGATCCAGGCATTCCGCCAGCAGCAGGATCCAGGCATTCCCCCAGCAGCAGGATCCAGGCATTCCCCCAGCAGCAAGAAATTTGATACGTTTCACGGATCTTTCTGAAGGACTCCTGGGTCGTCTATCAGCGTGTTTTAACGCTTTCTTCTTATGTCTTACATCTGCTTGTCTTCTTTGCGTATCATCTCTCGTCGCAGAGTGGTGGAGGGCGGGGGCATCTTTCCTCCATCTCTCTTTATTTTTCATGTTTCTTACCTGTGGACCCAGAGTAACTTATATATATATATATATATTGACCAAGTATCATATAGGTCTTTCAAGAATTCATCTGTAGATGAAGCAGTTCCCCAACATGCTTCGAACGGGTTCGAACTCTTGTTCACCAGAGTCGAGAACTGGATTATTAAAGACGAAATTATGGAGAGTCGAACCAAAGGAGGAGTATAGACGGTCTTCCCAGGATTCCGCCGAGGCAGACTGGCTGGCTCCCAGGACCAGACCGTCTTATGTGAAGCAATCACTGTGGTCGACCCCTCGGAGCAACCTCGGTTACGGCTACTGTCAGCCCACGCTAAGTGCACCTTGACACGAGGCGTGGAGGAGCGATAGAGCGGCGGTGATACTGTGACATTGCAGACGTGATGTGGTCATAGTGTGGTGGTGATGTGGTCATAGTGTGGTGGTGCGGTGATGTGGTCATAGTGTGGTGGTGCGGTGGTGGTGATGATGTGGTCATAGTGTGGTGGTGCGGTGGTGGTGATGATGTGGTCATAGTGTGGTGGTGGGGTGGTGGTGATGATGTGGTCATAGTGTGGTGGTGCGGTGATGTGGTCATAGTGTGGTGGTGCGGTGGTGGTAGTGATGTGGTCATAGTGTGGTGGTGGGGTGGTGATGATGATGTGGTCATAGTGTGGTGGTGCGGTGGTGGTAGTGATGTGGTCATAGTGTGGTGGTGGGGTGGTGGTGATGATGTGGTCATAGTATGGTGGTGGGGTAGGGATGATGAGGTGGTCATAGTGTGGTGGCAGTCAGGTAGTTGATGGTGTTGGCATGGTGTGGTCATTGTGTGGTGACATAAAGATAGCGTAGTGTAGATATGGTGTTCGTTAGAACGTGTGGTGACATAGTGATGCGGTGATAAGGATGGGGGTAAATGTAGTGATAAGTGTGGGAGGTAGATGCGGTAATAAGGGTGGGGGTAGATATAGCGATAGTGTTTCATTGTCAGACGTTCAACTACCTTGAAAATGACGGGGCTGCTCAAGGATATGATGGCCTTGGAGTTTAACATGATCCGTAAGGGGTCAGTCACAGGTTTGCAATTCCGTCTTACACTAGAGGTTAACATTGCATTCACAATGATAAGAAAAAAGACTAACTTTTTCCCCCAAACTTTACCCCCAACTTATCAGCTTTTGAATCGCTAAAGAAACCTCCCATGAAAGACTTTAAGCCTCTAGACTTTCGGTTGATTTCCCTGTCGTATTCGACCAAATTATATTCTCATTTCAGGTCTGGTTCAGCAAATTTGGTATATATATGAACGCTTCAGTAGGAGCCACAAAAGAAAGGGAGGTTGAGCAAGGGATACATAAAATGTATCGTTATTTATGTAATGAACTGACATGTGTTTCAGCCATTTGTTTTCGAACGGCCAACAACGGCTCGCGGAGAGATTTGTTTGTTATGGTGCAGTTGGCAGCCCCGCCGTCGCTCTTGTGCCCCGCTCCAGGCGTGCCAACGGACTGCACGCCACCTGGGAACCATGCACCCTCACACGTCTGCCTGCTTGTGCGTAGTTGTGCGTCTGTGAGCTGAGTGCTGCTAGACCAGAGGCTACGTTCAGGGCCAGCTGTATGAATGTTTAAGTACGATACTTCGATCTCACGTAAGATGGCTCTTTCTCATGTCACTCGTGATGTTGTGAATGCATGAGTCTTCACGATAGATAGGGGTATATATTTCTTTCGTGAGTCTCAGAATATCGTCATCTCTTCGGAGTCTATTTCACACGCGCAAGCGCCGCGCAAGCAATGCAAGGTAGCGGCAACAGTGTGAGGAGAGGGTGTTGGGGACCCACATCCTTCCGTGGGTGGGGTGCGTGAGGTCACGCGAGTTCAGGGGAGGACGACTCCGCCACACACACACACACACACACACACACACACACACACACACACACATACATACACACACAACACACACACACACACACACACACACACACACACACACACACTCTTATTTCCGTGGGTATGCATGATAAAGGTGATCAATTAGCCATAATATCTGCCTTAAAGGATTAAGTTGATTACCTTCTGGGTCTTACCTACTAATACCCGTAAAAACCATCATTCAGAAAGAACACGAAGAAAATCTTCTTGAATTTCAGAACAAGTGAAATCCACACAGGTCCATCCACTACCACAATCACATGCAAGAAGAGCAATGTTTACATATGGTTCCAGATAGTCACTACGGTCCTTGTTGTTGTCGCTGGGTACAAGTTGTGTCACAGAAATTCATGGAAGTTTGCCCCTTCTGTTGATAATGACCTGAACAAATGCAAACTTTGCCAACAAAGTTATTCCCACCACCTTCCAATACCATTTATTTAACTCCTTTAAGATCAGTGAATTCAGAGATGATTCTTACCACACCTCGGTTGCTTGAGAAGCATCATAACTTTACATATTGTAAATGGTTTTATGTTAATCATAATATACATAATCCAGTCATTGATGTTTATCTGTTCGAAACATCACTTACCATGTAAATTGCCACATCATTCATTATGTTGCCTAAACCATGTTAACACTTTCCTCACTTTGAAACCTGTAATGTATTTCAGTCATTAAGACTCAGTCCCTAGACCTGTAGTGCACTCTGTAGCCTCTTTTGCGCCACCGTCCACACGATAGATAGGGGTGCACTATACAATAGCCGCTTCAGCTGCAAAAATCAAAATCAGTAATGTATATTGCAATGTTTTTAGTTTTGTACTCCTCTGGGTGTTAGCCTTGGACAGTCTCTCTCTCTCTCTCTCTCTCTCTCTCTCTCTCTCTCTCTCTCTCTCTCTCTCTCTCTCTCTCTCTCTCTCTCTCTCGCTCTCCAGAAAAATATACTGAAACCAGATTATTAACTCACTGCAATATATGAATTATGAATATATGAAACTTTACTGCAAGGATAGGCAATGGACGCTTCTTATGTTCGATTTTGCCAAAGGCATTTGACAAGCCAAACCACAGAATTTTACTCGAAAAGAAGAAAAAAGCAGGGAAGCAAAACCTTAAGAATAAGACTGGTAGATAGATCAAAGACGTTTCCCATCAAGACAAGATTGAAAGTAGTAGCAAACGGAACCTCGTCTGAGGGAGGTGGTTGATGAGGAACACCACAAGGGACGGTGTGAGCCACAAATGATTTCAGACGTCGACAGTAAAGTGACTGGCATGACCCGCCCTGCAGGCCGCACTGCAATCGAATGTCGATCGATTTGTCAAGGGTTTTCCCCACCTCACTGACACTGACACTCCTCAGTACAAGGTTCTCACCTGTTGCCTTCAGGTACTTGCTGAGGACGACGATGTTCTCGTGTGTGTGTGTGTGTGTGCGTTCCCAGCGATACTGTAGCTGCCAATGAATACAGAGGAAGAGAAACATACTCCGCCTTTGTTTGGTGGCAAGATGTGGTAATGCCTTTAATGAAACCTCCTCCTTACAGGGACGCATTCATTCCTCACATTGCCTTGCGCCTTACAGCGAGCCAAGACATGGACAGTGCCTCAGATACAGTAGCCAAAAGCCGCTAGTTGAACCTCTTATCTATCTATCTACGTCTTCGTGAAGGTACCAGCAAGCAAATCTTCGACAAGCTGAAAGGTCATTCCTGTCTTCATAGTGACGCTGCTTCACGTCTGTGAAAAGAACTAAAGTTCGTCCTCGCGATCAACACGGACGTCTCTCTCTTGCAAGCATTTCCGATACAAGGGTCATGGACGGTGTGGTGGAGACGCCCCGTATCACCTTGAGTGAAGGAGGCAGAAGAAGTCATACCAGACCGTATAGGAACTGTTTGTTGTCACAGACAAGAAGGGAATCTGCTCTTTAAGTGACATTTGAGATGATAATCAGTGATGTTGACGTGTCCGTAGTGCGTGATAAAGGTCATCATTATCATTTATGATAATTTGGCGATATAAAATCAACACAATTATATTCAAAATGCATTTAAATGGACCTGCCTCGCCCTCGTTTTATATTTTTTAAAAGTGAGGACCATTTTTTAATGACCTTTCGAATGAATTTTATCACCTTCAAGCGACCGGTTGGTAACGTCAAGGTTAGGTTATCACACGTAATGGCTATACTGTCCTGTTTTGAGGGCCGTACCGTTGTGTTCATGGGTCATACTGTCGTGCTCAGTGGTTCACACCGTTGAGCTCATTTCTACTGCTGGAGGGGGGCTGTGTTCCAACTGTGTCAAAAAGACAAAAGAAAATATATATTAAGAAATATAACACCAGCTCTTGATGACAATAGTAAGATGCTTCAAGGAAAGGTTGAGCCAAATAACTTGTCATCCACCACAATGGCGCCAGATTCACCCTAGTTTTTGAGATATAAATCGAGATGTTACTGATGATTTGTCGACATGAAGGCCACGCTTCAAGCCCCCGTCATGGTTAACCCAGCCACACGTCAACCGACGGGAGTTCTTCATTCATGAGGCTGTTGGTAGAGCCATCTCGTGATCATTTCTATTATCCTTCGTCCCATGACCGGGACATAAGTGTTGCTGTTAGTCTACGTAATTATCTATTCGTTAAGTACCCATTGTAACCTTACTGGGAGGGAGTTTTACAGCAGTGGGCCCCCATCTCTTGGACATGATCTTGTACTTGTCTGTCAGTCTGTCTGTTTCCCTGTCTGTCTGCATGTAAAGATCATCTTCACTTGATGATCAGTAAGTGAGTGATGATGTTTCAGATCTGTAACGTTTCCAGATATATTGGTCATTCCATCCTTTCCAAACGCACAGACTTTTCTGACGACCTTTTTCCAGAAAGTACCCTCAGCTAGAACAAACATGCATGCATCATGCACACGTCTGTGTGGGGGGAGGAGAAAGAGAAAGAGTTATGTCTGCAGTTGTGTTTGTGTTTGTATATAGTTTTAACATGGGCAGTTAAACTAACGCTTTTTAGTTTAGTCTATCCATTTTTCGTTTGATTACCCTCTTCATTCTACAGCATTTGACCCATAGTTCGACCAGCTTATCACAACCAAGACTTTAAGATGTGATAGTTTCGAGTCATTACCACGTCAACCCGTTCCTCAGTGCGGGGTTCTGCTGGTGTATAAGAGGCCTTGAAGAAGGAAGACGTTATGAGAATGGCTGGTTGAAAGACTTTCGGCTTCTTTCCTATCGACTGCCCGAGTCGTTTAGGACGACAACATCATTTTGGAACCGCCAGTCGAAAAAAATCTAAATGACCTCTTTAGGTGTTCTATCTATCTATCTATCTATCTCTGACGCCAGTACCCTCCTGGCAAAAGAGTCGCCGTAACAGATGAACTTTAGTTATAAGTTCTTCAGGTGTTCAGGGTAATTCAAAGACAATGAATGCTTTCACTACATACGTGGCTCTACAACAAAGTGGTAATTCAGTTATTAGGTCTGTAGGTCTATCAATTGCTAGGATCATAGAGGTCGTTTAGATCAAGTTATAACCAGTCACCCGAAGTCTTGAAGGTAGTTTTAAGACCATATACGCAGTTATGTATAAGACTCATCCAATTCATTTCCATCTTGTATCATTTTAGATTGTGCTATATATATATATATATATATATATATATATATATATATATATATATATATATATATATATATATATATATATATATATATATATATACATATATATATATATACATATATATATTCTATTTATTTATTTTGCTTTGTCGCTGTCTCCCGCGTTAGCAAGGTAGCGCAAGGAAACAGACGAAAGAATGGCCCAACCCACCCACATACACATGTATATACATACACGTCCACTTACGCACATATACATACCTATACATCTCAACGTATACATATATATACACACACAGACATATACATGTATACACATGTACATAATTCATACTGTCTGCCTTTATTCATTCCCATTGCCACCCTGCCACACATGAAATAACAACCCCCTCCCCCCTCAAGTGCGCGAGGTAGTGCTAGGAAGGCAACAAAGGCCCCATTCGTTCACACTCAGTCTCTAGCTGTCATGTAATAATGCAACGAAACCACAGCTCCCTTTCCACATCTAGGCCCCACAGAACTTTCCATAGTTTACCCCAGATGCTTCACATGCCCTGGTTCAATCCATTGACAGCACGTCGACCTCGGTATACCACATCGTTCCAATTCACTCTATTCCTTGCACGCCTTTCACCCTCCTGCATGTTCAGGCCCCGATCACTCAAAATCTTTTTCACTCCATCTTTCCACCTCCAATTTGGTCTCCCACTTCTCGTTCCCTCCACCTCAGACACATATATCCTCTTGGTCAATCTTTCCTCACTCATTCTCTCCATGTGACCAAACCATTTCAAAACACCCTCTTCTGGTCTCTCAACCACACTTTCTATTACCACACATCTCTCTTACCCTTTCATCACTTACTCGATCAAACCACCTCACACCACATATTGTCCTCAAACATCTCATTTCCAGCACATCCACCCTCCTGCGCACAACTCTATCCATAGCCCACGCCTCGCAACCATACAACATTGTTGGGACCACTATTCCTTCAAACATACCCATTTTTGCTTTCCGAGATAATGTTCTCGACTTCCACACATTCTTCAACGCTCCCAGAATTTTCGCCCCTTCCCCCATCCTATGATTCACTTCCGCTTCCATGGTTCCATCCGCTGCCAGATCCACTCCCAGATATCTAAAACACTTCACTTCCTCCAGTTTTTCTCCATTCAAACTTACCTCCCAATTGACTTGACCCTCAACCCTACTGTACCTAATAACCTTGCTCTTATTCACATTTACTCTCAACTTTCTTCTTTCACACACTTTACCAAACTCAGTCACCAGCTTCTGCAGTTTCTCACATGAATCAGCCACCAGCGCTGTATCATCAGCGAACACCAACTGACTCACTTCCCAAGCTCTTCATCCACAACAGACTGCATACTTGCCCCTCTTTCCAAAACCCTTGCATTCACCTCCCTAACAACCCCATCCATAAACAAATTAAACAGCCATGGAGACATCACACACCCCTGCCACAAACCTACATTCACTGAGAGCCAATCACTTTCCTCTCTTCCTACACGTACACATACCTTACATCCTCGATCAATAAAAAACGAATTTAAAGCAGATGATTAAGTTATATTTGTATTTGTCTTTATATGATCAAAATATAAATATTGTAAGTCAGGAGGAGGGAGACAGAGCCGACCAGCTGGAGGTGTCGGTTATGGCGGGTAATCTCAGAGTCGTTACTGACGCTGTGGTTGGCCGCGCCGCCAGCCCGCCGCACGAAGGCTCTAAAATGCACCATAGTCTACATTCAAATATATGCCTTCGGGCAGAGACCAATACAGCCCGTAATACCTTGCATATCCCAGGGTGGGCTTAGGCTCTGATCCCAGGTAAGCTGTAGCTGCAGGTTATTTTCGCGACCCGGAGTTGCTCGTCAGGTTGGTCGAGAGAGACCAGACAACACACAGTTGTCACGCAGTAACGTAACGCTGACCGGTCGACCGAATAACAGGCTCTATTACCGTGGTATATGAATTCACCATGGCCTCCGGTAAGAGCGTTAGTGTTGTGTGAGGGGGAGCTAACTTCAGTTCAAATATAAAATCGCTGCAAATTTCTTTATATAGTTCTTTCCTGGTCCGTTTAAATTGCATGGAGTGAGGATATATATATAAAAAGCTTACATGTTGGTGTATAAACGGTTTGCAAATTTTGTGGGAAGATTATTTCCATTGTGACAATTTTTTAACAGTGATGTCAAGTAACGTTTAAAGTTGTGACCAATAAAGTGTTTATGGTGATGAAGAAAATATATCCACAGTGGTGACAAACTGTTTAGTGGTGACTAACGAAGGACACGCAATGGTTAAAGTGCTGTTTGATATATCACCCTGTACTGTTTACGTCTGGGATGCATAATGTGTTTACTGTGGTGAGAGATGAGTTTTGTAGCCGTGGTGCACAAATTGTTTACAATGGTGGCCCGTAAAGTGTTTGCAGTGGCAACCTGTAGTGTTTGAAAAGATGATGTATCGATAACTTTATGGTTGTAATTCATAAACTGTTTACACTAGTAATGTATACATTCTTTTTTACATCTGCCATGAACTGTTTCCACTGGTGACGAATGAATAAACAGGTGTGCTGTTTGGCAACAACCATTCATATCTGGTCTAGATTATACACACCACCCTAATCGTCCCACACCTGTTTCATACACAGCTCAGCTAAGTTGGGCCATGAAGCACAATTATTATCCCTCGAGCGGAATTCAGAGCAACACGTAATGGGCAATAAATTCACACGTAAGCGTTAAATCCATAAATTTCCGTCCCAGATAAAATAAATATTAGGGTCACCGTCGACATGAAAATAACTCATGAGGACTAAAATTGGAATTCGGTTCGAGACAATGGTAAGATGTATTTGAGACAGTCGTTTAATGAATTTGAACTTTTCGTAATATTAAGAATTTGACCCAAAAGCAGGAAGTTGGTAATAAGGCCATTCGTTGCTGGTCATTCCCCGCCCGAGGCCACGGAGGTCATGTACACACCGGAATCATGTCTGTCTTGTGAAAGTGTTTCGTGCAAGTTCCTTTTTTTTTTTTTTTTTTTGCACCTGTGTCGTGGGAACAACATTCACTGAAGCATTAACGCTGTTGTCTATGACATAAGCCATTCTGTCATTCATCTGTGGTTAAGTGATGTTTGTACGTGCTGTCGTTAATGATGATGTAAAATGATGTTATAAGCAGAAGTGATGATAGACTTAGATGTTGACGTTTGTTATGATATGGCTGAGTGACACACCGACCAACTGCTTGGTTGGTTGACAGACCGACTGAGACCGAACTCAACTGTTTACATTATCAACTCTTTACCTGTTACATAAGCCACGTTGATTATAGTTAACTTAAACTTTTTGCAAACAAGCTTTTAAGTACAAATGATCGCATTTCTTTCAGTTATTCAGAAAACTACTTAGAAAACGGTTAACATGACCCTCCTGTTCCAGCTAGAAAACTTGAAAGACCGACCGGAACTGAAACTTGCCTTTTGGAGACCAATCGGAACTTGAATTTGCTTTCGCAGAACTTGGAGACCGTCCAGAAAAGCTGAACTTGCTGTCGGAGAACCTAAAGTGTTCGTCCGGAACTTTGGCCATTAAGACATCAAGGGGAGGCAAGTGAAGACCGACCGGAACTGAAACTTGCTTTTTGGAGACCAATCGAAACTTGAACTTGCTTTCGCAGAACTTGGAGACCGTCCAGAAAAGCTGAACTTGCTGCCGGAGAACCTCAAGAGTTCGTCCGGAACTTTGGCCATTAAGACATCAAGGGGAGGCAAGTGACGTCGTTTTCAACGTAAAAAAAAAAAGGGAAGAAAAGTTTGGTAGGTTCTGGAGCTCCGGGGTATTGGTGGCGATGTGAGATCTCATCAAAGGAACTCAATTATAGGAAAGAGACAGAGAGAAACTGACAAGAGATCTGTAGCCTCAGCGTAAAATGATGACTCCCCACTTCAGCAAGAGTAATTGCGCTCTTCTATCAGCTTCGTCAAGGTCGACACCAGGAGCATAATCTACCATTGACCACGTCAGCCTAACTGAGCAAACTCCCACCGTGACAAGTGTTTCTGGAAAGCTACGATGAAATTCTCAACACCGATTCTAAAACTTCAGATAAAGGAAGTTAGTGAAGTAAGAAACTGGAGATGGGTTCTCCACTTTTAAAAGTAAGAAAAAAAGATATTTCTAGAGAGAGAGAGAGAGAGAGACAAGAAAAACAAATATAGCAATATGGATTATGGCCGAGGTATGATCTCCCAGCAACACAGGATTGCGACATTCATTTGGCCTTTGATATACGTAAATGTCTCGAGTCTGGCGTGTGGGGAGTTATGACGCAACGAGACATTTGGAGATACAGAGGCATTGTGAGAAGGTTCTTTAATGCCACCAAGAGAGAACCTAAACATGAAATATCACTATATTATTTACACTGCCCATTGGAAAAGGTAGAAACTAGTCAATAGCATGCTTAACAGAGCTTTTCAAATACCCAAACGACCGTGTCACTATGTCTTTTATCATTACTAAACGATTCTGCATTCAGGTAACACATGAGATTCGTTGATTACCTTATCAACAACTCTTAAGATTAGTTTTACAGTCATGCCAGTGAAGAGTGGAAATATTACTCATAATGTAAATAACATCAATAACAACAAGGTATCAGAACAAGAAGACTATGATTTATGACAATTTGTTATTTACCGTAGTATTAGTACCAGTGTAAATTCATTCGATATTCTGATTATATTTTTTTAGCTGATTTCCTAGCTAACAACATTACTACGTATGTTAAAAGCTGTTGGAAATTTCACAGCAGCGTCGAAGCACCGAAAGACTCCCATATATTTCTATCTCCAACCATCACGTTTCAGTTCACAGCAAGATACGCACATTTAAGCTCTGCACCAGCTGTAGCTGCATCCCCCCAGCACCATCTGCAGCCGTGAGGAACGTCCTTAGAATCACAGTCAGGTTGCAGCTGAGCAGACAGGATAAGACGCTGATCCGAGACGTATGGTTTGTCTTGCTCATCAGAACCCCCTGAATGTTGTGGCGAGTCGCGCGGGACATCCAGAGTTGGAAGGGTTGCATAAGCCCGTCAGCAGCTATTGTGAGAATAATGTTTCCCCCCTGTAGAATCTCATGCCATTCTGGGTGATGACTGAGTCGTTTATCAGAGGGAGAGAGAGAGAGAGAGAGGTTCCTGATGTGACTTGGCAAGCAATTCGGGAATTGTAAAGACGTGAAAAACTATGATTCTCTCACATTAACAAGACGTAAGCTCTCTGCTTTCCTTTGCAGTTTTCCTCATAATGGCGGAGAAAACATGAAACGAGAGAGAGAGAGAGAGAGAGAGAGAGAGAGAGAGAGAGAGAGAGAGAGAGAGAGAGAGAGAGAGAGAGAGAGAGAGAGAGAGAGAGATTTTACCCTCGTATGTGGTTGATAGATCACGCTTCTCCACCAATCTCTCGATCAGATCTAGATCCACGAAGTTCTTCTTCCTCATCCCCGAGTTCGTGGAGAAATGCAACGCGACAGAGCTTAGGTCAGTATTGACTCGACACATTATGATGGCGTGTCAGCCAAGCTTCGCTGCCGCATCTGCTTACAGGAGCAATCTGGCTGGATGCAGGCAGTGGCCTCCTGTGTGTAGAGGATAAGGTTGATGCTGGCGTTCGTCCCGCTGCTCGTAGTGCCCGACAGTAGAGTGGTACCACTACCAAGGTATCGGGCGGGTTACTGAGGAAGACAGCGGCGCAACAAGCCAACGCTACAGTGTCTGTCAAGCTCCACTCCTTACCTTAAGTTATCTTCTTTTCTTTCTGCCTTAGATATAAGGGAGTTACTGGCATCAAATCTACAAACACAAGTTTTCATCCATCTTACACATATCACTCGACGACACGAAACTCGCACGAATTTATTCTTAACTAGATTTTCTACGAGAAACTAGGATTTATAAGACTGAAACCAGTATTACACTCGTGTATACTACTGGCAGGAAGTCATTCGAGTAAACACACAACCGGTTTTACGCGCTAAACCTGCTGTAAATTTACTCTCATGACTCATCGAAGTAGCATAAACAAAACTAACCCTGGAAGTCCTCCCGCCCCCCAGGCTCATGGTGGTATCTTCCTGACGTTTCCTGGGCATCGGTGTCCCGGCTGAGTACTGGCTGGAATCATTTGAAGTCATTATTTTCTACCTTAGATTGTCATTAAGATTAAAGTTTAGGAAGAAATTGTTGAGCAGTGCAAGATCATTGTGCATTCGAAAAAAAAAAATGTCTCAGTTTGAAGATAAGAATGCCATGAATGTTCATAGTAAGGGATATATATATATATATATATATATATATATATATATATATATATATATATATATATATATATATATATATACATATATATATATATATATATATATATATATATATATCTTTCTTATATATATATATATATATATATATATATATATATATATATATATATATATATATGGAGAAAGTGGTAATAGTGATGATAATAATGATAGGAATAATCTAATGCCAAAAAGGCTGTGTTGAGAAGTCTGGCAGGTTTCGAGTATTCGTACCCAATCTTCGATGTTGCAGACACGTGTTCTCACCAGGAGGTAACTTCATGGTGCCGGTGGGTACGTTCTTATTGTTTGAGTATCGTAAAATGTTTCCTGTGATCGAAAATTACGACCTTAGAAGAATTGATAACTTGATTTCCTTGCAAAATCTATTTGATTATCTATCTACGACTGAAACACTCGCGGAGATTAGAAAAAAGAACTAAAGCTCGAGTGAGATTTACTAGAAATGCGACAAATAAAGAGCGGAAATCATTATACGGCACCTGAGACTTGCTGCATTGTTATCATTCAGAATAGCGACACCAGGTTGCACTGTGGCGCTCCAAGCGGGATGAGGCTCTGTGTGTGTGTGTGTGTCGCTGTGTTTGTTGTACGTATAAAACTTTGAGGGATTTTGTCGCGTTAGGGTTTTGGCCAGATCTGTTGCTGGTATTTCAGGAAGGTGTTGCAAAAGACGAGCTGTGTTACAGTATTTATTTCTTTTTTTTTTCCACTGGCTAAATCCTACTTTTGTTTTCAAGAGTTTTATTCTAGTTCGATTTAGTCCCGCATGAGGCTTTGTTCGAGTGGGACTCTTCTGGAAAGGATTAAGATCTTTTGTTTTAGTATACAGTATTCGCCTAGCGGAATGATTCAACTTTGAGATAATCTATGAAATGAATTTGGTCTCTTGAACAGTTAGAACGAGTGTAGAGGTGGTGCTTATGGCATAGACGCTGATCATACTTGAAATTAGAGTGCGAAGTGTTTTCAGTGAAAGTTCATATTTCACTTTAAAATGTTTGAGTGATTTCACAGGCTGTATGTACCTGATTCGTCCACAGAGTCTGGAGGTGGCATCAATGACAACAGAACAGAGGCGTATAGTATTCGGTCTGATGACATGTGTGTGTGTGTGTGTGTGTGTGTGTGTGTGTGTGTGTGTGGAGGGGTGGGGGTGGGTGACGGGGGGGGGGGTTGTTCGTAGCCCTCGCTGGAAATGAGGGGGTGGGTCACAGCTGACTCCATATGAAACAGGCATCTCGGACACGTCTGAAAACACGTCAATCTCGTCTCCACACATTCTCCCTCCAGCCAAGAGTGTGGATTTCATGTTGAACAACCGTTAGTTGTGTTCCGTTACTTTTCGAGCAAACAGCTGTCAAACTATGTTCACCTAAAAGATGTGTTCCCGAATGTTAAGTCCTAGAGACATTTAGAAGCTCCATGACGCTAACACCCCAAACACGACCACACAATTTCCTTATGGATGAAATTACATGTCAGCATCACGCAGGCTGTGGTTAGTGCTTATGTAACGTTCTGTAATTGAACATTCCTTCTGCAATTACTTGGCCTAATGGAACTTTGACATATAACCCGTAATGCACAATGATGTTTTACGTCCGTGATTCGATCGAATTATTTTTCTATTGTTATTTCATCGTCTGTTCCTAAATCATTACTCAAACCAGGTTTCTGTTAGGAAATATTGGCACACTGCGGCAGTTTGGAGTGATAGAGATGAAAAAATGTATATACATACATTATGGAATATTAAATGTACTTCATCCCTCACACTCGGCAGCCCAGACATTATCAGTCAATCAGTACCCGTCCGCATCTATTTGCTCCTCACACCCTACAATTGACCCTCTGGCTCCTTCGGACACAATGATTAGCCACAACCAATCAGTTACTTAATTCATAAGCGGAATCACAAATAATGAGGCTAGCGACAGCCTCTCCGACCGGTGATATAGAAAGAACAAGTTTTGGGAGGCGGCAGCTTGGAGGCGGAGGGTGGGAGATCAGCCAGTTAGCAGGGGTCGCTCGTCCAGCCATCACACCCCTCCATCCCTTTCATTTCCCATATACTCCTGGAATAATGTCTCTTTGCAGGGTGTTGCCTAGTGAAGGGAAACCCTTAATTACAAATATTCAGTCCGTTGAGTAGATATATACCTGAGGGGGTTAGATTCTCATAAGAATGTACAATTCTCATATATGTGTCACTTTAACGGATGTGGGACGGTAAGATCCCGAATCAGAAGAGAACGTAAAATAAGTGTTTCCCTGGGTATGGCAACACTGCCGGAGTGTTTCCCCGGGCGTGGCAACACTGCCGGTGGGAACTGGCTTGTCCAGCCCCTGACGGATCACCCTGATACCGATGCTTTTCGTTGACCTCAGAATGTTTCGCTTCGTTGGAGAGGGGAATACGAGCGAGGGAATGATTCAGTAGAAACCTCGTTAATAATACTGTGTTTCCTGATTAGATCAGCTAAAACAGCATAAGCTTTCCCCTCTGTTAGTCTCATTCGGCCAGCGTGTGTTGTGGGATGTGATGTAGTGAATGTGGCAGAAATGCTTGGACAGATACTTAAAGAAAATCTAGTTTGTCAGGGGATTAGTACTGGTGCCGGCTGTTTCCCTCGGCGTCCTAACAAAGGAGCTGCACGTCTGTCCTTACGAGCGTCGCTACATGTGCTACTTGCTCCAGTCCCTCCTGGGATATCATAAGATTTCCAGGTCCGTTCAACCTACTAGATCAAGAGTATCTTCCCATCACCAGCCAGGCACCTCACGCATATAATTAAGTAGGAGCGTTAGTGTGTGTCCTCCTTGAGCACAACCTCTCACCATTCCCTCAGCGGAACGCTCAGCGTGAGCGAACTCCTGGGAGAGTTACCCCCCACGCGGGCTGCCTCGCCTCCACCCTCACTCCCTCCACCACCACCGCTTCAGTGTGTCCCCGTACTCGGTGCACGAAGGTTGTTTATACGAGACTCCACCGTGTTGTGTTGCGTGTGTTGTGTTACCATATCAGGAAGATTTTGTCACATCGCAAGGAGTGCTTTACTGGGTGTCCTGCAGGTGCGTCGGGAAGCGTGTTGGAAATATCTGTCCGGAGGTAATTTTGTGATCGTGTGAATTTTCTTGATTTAATCGGTCATAAGAAAGGTCCTGGGAGGGCGCGTGCACACGCACTCTACTCCCTGGAAAAATCTTACTAAGTATGAATCACTCTGAAACGTGCAGTAACGTAGAAAACATTTTTTTATTCTAATTTCCATCGCTTGCTCTTTTCCCCTTTCATTTTCCGTGAGAAGAGAAAGCAGTTTTTATTTCTGTGTTGCACCTGGTTGATAACAGGAAATTATGCATGTCATCAGTGGAAAGGCTTCCTTTTATGTGGGAGCCAAAAGTCGTCTTTGTTAGTTTGTTTCTGTATTTGATAGTTACCTTACATAACTTAGTGCATGTTTGTATGAGATGTATATTAACATATATATGGAGACGAATGTATGTTTATCTGTCTATCTATCTATCTATGCATATATATATATATATATATATATATATATATATATATATATATATATATATATATATATATTGGAAAGGATCACAATTTTGCGCGTGATCAAGATATTCCTATGAGTCCACGGGGAAAATGAAACACAATAAGTTCCCAAGTGCACTTTCGTATAATAATCACATCATCAGGGGAGACACAAGAGAGAAATATAAGTCATTTGATATATATCGAAGAGACGAAGCTAGGACACCATTTGGTATATCAACTGACTTATATTTCTCTCTTGTGTCTCCCCTGATGATGTGATTATTACACGAAAGTGCACTTGGGAACTTATCGTGTTTCATTTTCCCCGTGGACTCATAGGAATGTATATATATGAAATGTAAAATTACCTCAGGACCTCTTTCCTGTGGCTCCTGCAGCGAAAGGCTGTGCTACCTACAGTGGCAGGGAAATGTAGAGCCCTTTAGAGAGAGAAGTTCTTTGACGAAATACTCCACTTAGTGATAAGGCCTTGCTAAAGGTGCCTACACTCGTGTTGTAACATGAGGAGTCCGGTAAAACTGTATATATATATATATATATATATATATATATATATATATATATATATATATATATATAAAGTATTTTTCTTAAGGCACCTTTCACGGGCACTCTTGCCCACATCGGGGTCAAGCGTGACGAGAAAAGTTTCACTGGTTCTTCGAGTTATGATTCATTCGCATTTAAAGGGACTGACTGGAGAGGTTTAGATAAGAAAGGGAAAATTCCGCCATCTATCCTGCTTGTGTGCTGCCTGACCTTCCACACGAGAAGACACACACAGGCAGCCAGTTTTCGAGGACACAAGATCAAGTAATATCTGTGTGTGTGAGAGAGAGAGAGAGAGAGAGAGAGAGAGAGAGAGAGAGAGAGAGAGAGAGAGAGTACTGCGATGAAAAAAATGGGTTCATAGTCATAAGAGAGAAAGGGTAATGAGACTAGGCGTACTAAGGTTTAATTAATTTTTATGGTGAAACAGACACTCTTGCAGTTACTTATATTTTATGGTAATAAAGAAGGGTCAAGAGATGGGGAACCTACAAGTGTATAACTTCTAACTTCTAATATATATATGTATATATATATATATATATATATATATATATATATATATATATATATATATATATATATATATATTACATTGATTTCGAGACTATACCTTCAAAGTGGTTTGAAACCAAGGTGCATCCTTGTGCCTCTAATTAGCAAGTTTGAGTTCGCGATCCATGGGTTTTACGTGCCCTTCTCAACGTGGCTGGCCAGGTACACTGTATTTAGAGAGTTGTTTGGTGAGTCAGGTTCTTCACTAGAATGATGATGTTTCTTAAACTAGCTGGCAGTGAGCTGAGCAGTGTTGGGCCCCAGGTGTTTATGTACTATCTTCTTAAATAGTACGTTTGACACAAATTTTGTATTATACTGGTGATGTACTACAAAGTATTCCATTGTTTTCCGTGTCACTAGAGAATGATATTCAAGTGTGGTCTGTGAACTGTACGTTCCAGGACCGTCCTTAGGTAAGTAATGATGCTGTTATTATATCTTCCGTTTGAGTGGTTAGATATGATAATTTCACTTTCTCTTTTTCTGTATATATATATATATATATATATATATATATATATATATATATATATGGATGGGGTTGTTAGGGAGGTGAATGCAAGAGTTTTGGAAAGAGGGGCAAGTATGAAGTCTGTTGGGGATGAGAGAGCTTGGGAAGTGAGTCAGTTGTTGTTCGCTGATGATACAGCGCTGGTGGCTGATTCATGTGAGAAACTGCAGAAGCTGGTGACTGAGTTTGGTAAAGTGTGTGAAAGAAGAAAGTTAAGAGTAAATGTGAATAAGAGCAAGGCTATTAGGTACAGTAGGGTTGAGGGTCAAGTCAATTGGGAGGTGAGTTTGAATGGAGAAAAACTGGAGGAAGTGAAGTGTTTTAGATATCTGGGAGTGGATCTGGCAGCGGATGGAAACATGGAAGCGGAAGTGGATCATAGGGTGGGGGAGGGGGCGAAAATTCTGGGAGCCTTGAAGAATGTGTGGAAGTCGAGAACATTATCTCGGAAAGCAAAAATGGGTATGTTTGAAGGAATAGTGGTTCCAACAATGTTGTATGGTTGCGAGGCGTGGACTATGGATAGAGTTGTGCGCAGGAGGATGGATGTGCTGGAAATGAGATGTTTGAGGACTGTGTGGTGTGAGGTGGTTTGATCGAGTAAGTAACGTAAGGGTAAGAGAGATGTGTGGAAATAAAAAGAGCGTGGTTGAGAGAGCAGAAGAGGGTGTTTTGAAATGGTTTGGTCACATGGAGAGAATGAGTGAGGAAAGATTGACCAAGAGGATATATGTGTCGGAGGTGGAGGGAACGAGGAGAAGAGGGAGACCAAATTGGAGGTGGAAAGATGGAGTGAAAAAGATTTTGTGTGATCGGGGCCTGAACATGCAGGAGGGTGAAAGGAGGGCAAGGAATAGAGTGAATTGGAGCGATGTGGTATACCGGGGTTGACGTGCTGTCAGTGGATTGAATCAAGGCATGTGAAGCGTCTGGGGTAAACCATGGAAAGCTGTGTAGGTATGTATATTTGCGTGTGTGGGCGTGTGTATATGCATGTGTATGGGGGTGGGTTGGGCCATTTCTTTCGTCTGTTTCCTTGCGCTACCTCGCAAACGCGGGAGACAGCGGAAAAAAAAAAAAAAAATATATATATATATATATATATATATATATATATATATATATATATATATATATATATATATATATATATATATATATATATATGTATGTATGTATGTATGTATGCATGCATGCGGGGGTTGAAAAAAGCAAATGAAAGTTGGAGTGAGCGAATATAGTAAACTTTAGGGAGGATAAGAAGTTATTGATATGAAGGTAAATAAAGTGCGAAAGACAACAAAACTCTTGGGAACATCGATGAAGGGGGCAAAAGGGGAAGTGATAACAGTAATGAAGTGAGTAGGAGATGGAGTCAATATTTTGAAGAACTGTAAAATGTGTTTGATATTAGAGTTGGGTTGGAGTGGTATGTAAAGTAAGAGAGTCATTGAGAGTGGTTTGGTGAAGAGAATAGAGGTGGTGAAGCCTTGTGTAAGATGAAATGTGGCAAAGAGGATGGTATTGCGGTTGAATTTATCTAGAAAGGGAGAGGTGACTTTGTTAATGGCTTGGTAAGGATTTACATCCTATGTATGGATCACAGAGAGGTGCCTAAGGATTGGCGAAATGCATGTATGTATTGCATACATATATGCATTGTGTAAAAACAACGGGGATAAACGTGATTGTTCGAACTCCGTTAGGTATAAATTTGTTGAGTGTACATAATGGGGAGGAGCAGTGTGGCCTGTGAGTAGTGGTAAAGGATGTGTGAATAATCTATTTGGTTTAAAGAATGTGTGAGAAATTCTTAGAAATTCAGATGGATTTGTATGAGGCGTTCATGGATCTGGAGGAACATATGACTGGGTAGATAGAGATGTTTTGTTGAAGGTCTTAAGAATATATAGTGTGGGAGGAAAGCTGCTAGAAGGAGAGAAGTTTTTGTTAAGGGTGTAAGGCTTGTGTTCAAGTAGGAGGAGAGGTGAGTCAATGGCTGTCCTATGGTAGGGTTGTGCAATGTCACCGTCGTTGTTCAGTTGGTTAACGGACGGGGTAGTGAGGGAGGTAAGTGCGAGTCTTGGAGAGAGAGGCCTGGGAAGTGTGCCATTTGTTGTTTGCTGATGATACAGCATTGGTGGCGAATTTGAGTTAGAGACCGCAGAAGTTGGTGACTGAGTTTGGAAGAGTGTATGAAAGGAGCAAGATAAGAGTGAATGTGAACAAAAGCAAGATTATTAGGTTTACCAGGGTTGAGAGCCAGATTAGGTCGGGTGTGAGTTTGGAGAAGATTGGAGGAAGTGAAGTGTTTTAGATAAATGGGATTGGACTCAGTAGCGAATTTAACCATGGAAACGGAAGTGTCATAGGATGGGGAGGTTGCGGAGATTCTAGGAGCGCTGAAGAATGTGTGGAAAGAGGGAACGTAAGCTGGAGAACGAGAGGTGGGGGGGGGGGGGGGGGGCAAAAGTGGGTAGGTTTAAAGGAATATTAGTCCCAACAATATTATATGAATGTTAACCTTGGGCTGTAGATGAGGTTGTGCGGAGGAGGGTGTATGTGTTGAAAATTAAATGTTTGAGGACAGTATGTGGTGTGAGCTGGTTTGACCGAGTAAGTTATGAAAGGGTAAGAGAGATGTGTGATGATAAAAAGAGTGTGGATTGAGAGAGCAGAAGAGGGTGTGCTGAAGTGGTTTGGGCATATGAAGACAATGAGGGAAGAAAGGTTGATAAAAGAGTATGTATGTGTCAGAAATGGAGTAAACAAGGAAGACGAGGAACCTGAATTAGAGATGAAAGGATGGAGTGGAAAAGATTCTGAGTGATTGGAGCCTGAACATGCACGAGAGTGAAAGGCGCGCACGAGATAGATTGGATGTGGTATATTGGGGTCGACGTGCTGTCAGTGGCCTGAATCAGGGCATGTGAAACGTCCGCTGTAAACAGTGGAAAGGTCTGTGGGGCCTGGTTGTGAATAGGAAACTATGGTTTCGATGCATTACACAAGGCAGCTAGAGAAATGGATGTGAGCGGATGTGGCCTTTCTACTTCTGCTCCTAACGCTATGTCGCTAACGCGGGGAATGGCTACCTAGCATGAAATATATATATATGTGTGTGTGTGATCTGATGAGGCCGTAGGAATGCCCAGTTTACCGTGATATTCACTTTCCTTTCGTCTCAGAACAAGCTGTACCCTGTAATTCCTGCCACACATCATAATATTGGCTGGCGGCTCTGTTTGGAAGCTTCGACTTGTTGCATGTTCTCTAAAGATATGATCTTAGCTGTATTGCCGACGGGCTTTACGGGATCCGGGCGTGCGGGAGTCCTTGCTCCGCGACGGACCACGTTTTTCAGGTCAGGTAGGTCGGTACGCACATTGTTCCCAGCGACGTACCGCGCCCGCTGGGTCAAGCACGCCCTACGTACGTCTTTGGGACGGCTCACCGTTTCCTTCTCCGCGTAGCTAAGATTTTCTCCATCCCGTGTAGACACCCTTTTGAGATTCAGGCCGTGAGTGTCCCTGTAAGTATATTATTTGCTCTTTACCCGTGATTGGAACGAGTCTGACATACTAAATACATCCTGCTATGGGACTGTAAGGTATGCCTCACTAGGTTTGTGAGAGATGTTAGCTTCATGCTCCTCAGACACTGCAAGTTGTCTTTGCGTGAATTCTAGGACGAACTGAACCCAACACTGACCTCGGCTCTGTGTGATACGGAATACCATTTGTTGTCTTCCCAAGGCAATTCAGTTTCCAAGGTTGATTACTCCACTATTGCTTTATCACTTTTCCACGCTCGATTCATTACTTAATCCTGTTGGAGACCAGCTATGGACGATGCCAGGTCTTGTGAGTTTAATACGGAGCAAATTATGAAAGAACTTAAACACTATACTTCCCTTCTGTTATTCTTACAAACTGATATATTACTCACTACTAGCGAAACAATTATAAGAAAATATCTGTTATTAGTAAATCTCTGGACGCGTGGGCTGATCACATGATGGCTCCTTACCCTAGCAACAAAGGCCACGCTGTTTGTGACGTCACAACTCTTCTGTATTACAGCTCCTTTATTAAACTAAATTCTTACTTCCTAGTTGTTAGATTCCTAACATGATACTAGCTACCACCCGTGATTCCTGTTAAACGGTCGTGTAAAGCGAAGACAGACTTGACAGTCATGTTTATCCTCGCATCTGTTCTCACTCCTGCGTGGTTCCGGCAACAACAACTCATGTTTACACAAGGAGTGACTGAGGTTAGTCTGAAGTTTACACACACACCACATAGATGCACACGTTCCCATCTCCCAGCCTGTTATATCTATGTCAGTCTCCCCATCTATCTATCTATCTATCTATCTATATATATATATATATATATATATATATATATATATATATAATTCCCTCGTATCCTCCATTTCCCCAGAGAGGGAAAGTGACTCGGTAATTCAATCAGCAATCCCTCGCTTGATAGCTATGGCGAGACGCTGAAATAACAAGCTGGATGCACTCTCCTCCTTGGTCGATTCGATAAGCCAGGAACCAATATCATTAAGAAAATAAGGAGTCTTCCTTCCAGCTCTTATCGGCCTCGAACCATTGGGACCCAAAAAAAAAAAAAATAAAAAAAAAAGTATTGTGGTTCCAAAGTCTCATGATTTTACCCACTTTTTGATGCTTCGTAAAGTCGTGTAGCACCACCTCGCCTTCCTGTAAACCTCTCCAGGTGGGCGCACACGGTGTTGTCTTACACCAGCTGCCTTCACCTCCTCCAGGCTTAAGATGTTGCATCGTCAGGCAGCTTACCACAACCACCAGGCCTGAGGGGTTTAAACAGTTAACTGAGGCAAGACGTCATGAAATATGACGACCTCACTGTGCCCACCGGCTTACAACTAACTTCCAGCACGTCTCTGACAACTCGAAGCAGGTGCACAGTTGTTCATTGTAGAGAGGAGCAGCAAGGTGAAAGGTTGTCCAGCGCGAAGAGCATATGGGTCAAGACGAGTGCCAAGGAAAGAATTTAGGACGTCAAGAAACGAGTTCGCCGACTGGCCGCCCGTAAGGCTTGCAGGTGGGACTACGTCATTCGCAGCCCTCACCAACTTGTCGAGGATCAAGACGCATCTGAGAACAACAACAGTCACCCAGGCCTGTCTCAGGAGGGCAGACAAGAGAGGAATACGTGTGGACAATTATGGATGACATTGTTCACATCCTACTCCAAACGAAGACGGTCATTACCAAGTGATATGAGAGTGGTAGGAGGCTACTGAATAACACCAATTATCTCAGATGCCCAATGAATACAACGAGAGGAAACCGTAAAATTCCCGGGGATTTTAGGCATTCTCTCAACGTCAGAAGCACTGTTGCCTTAAGAAGTCTGGCAGACCACAGGAATAGGCAAGTAGCTGATTCCCGACCCAAGCTGTGGAGAAGGAGATAAGCTTCCAGTTACGTGAGATATGTCCGAACAGAATAAGTCGTGCTGAATGGAGTAGAACCTTCGTGTATCACGGTTTTACTGTGGTAGAAGGAATCGTACAGGATCTTCCGCTGCAAGTTCTCTCTTGTGTTCCCACCCACACACGCGAGAGCTTGGCCTCAGAGGGTCTCCACAAACACACACACACATATTCTTTGCCTTGGTAAACACCTGGACTTTCTATTTTTCATTTCCTTGAGGCTACTCATCGCCCTCAACATTCCTTTCAGCCGCGTGTCCTCTATTTTCAGGTCACCAGGGGATTTTAAGATGATGTTTGCCGATAGACCGGTTTAAAGGAAAGAAAAGGCGGCTGTTTGAATACCCAGTCTTCGTGGTCACACTGAGGGAGGGAAATGCTTAGTTTACTGAAGGAATCGATGATGATTGGAATATGTTGTCCCGTCATGAATGCTGGAGGAAATGACTAGGTTTACCATGAATTAGAAATGAAAAAAAAAATACAGATAACCTCGGTGCAGGCCAGTAGGTTACCTGTTGCAGGCAATTCAGTGTACCTACGTAGCACCTGAGGAGGCTGGCCATACAGTAGCAGCAGCAGCAGCAGCAGCCCAAGGCCAGTGAGTGGTGGGGCCAGCTGGCAACTGGACGGGGCCTTTGCCATCGACTCGGGAGGATTTTCCTCAAGGCCACACAGGCAGGCAGACTCCGCCTCTTGCATCTTGCAGCTCGTGATAACATGGGGCGACGACTCACTGCTTATTTCTGCTCATTTCTTGGTAAGTTTGTCTCTCCCAGACGCTGAAATTCAAACTCGTCTTGTTGACGGCTACCATCAGACTCGTCCACTGACATGAATATTAATCAGCCTCTTGTTATGCAGATCTCTAATGGCAGTGGTATCGACTCCTGCACGAACTGTGTACCTTTCACATTCTTCCTGCGTCAGCGCGGGGTTCTCTTGCTTACAAAGCTCCGTGTTTCCCCAAGATTATCCCAGGTTAATTGATCCCAGTGTCTTACCGACGTCAGGAGGAGGAGAAAGGCATGTGCAGCTGCATCTGTTGTATCGTCCCAGCTCCTCCCTGTCTCACCTTGACGCACCAGATCATTGCTTCACTTGGCTTGCCGATAATCCAGTCATAATCATGTTAATCCTGCCACCTCTTTGCTTAAAATGATACGATATATTTACCGACTGCTGTTGTAGAAGTTATTATTCATTGGATAGTTTCGTTGTCTGTCGTGATCACTGGCTTAGAAATTCCTCTGATACCAATCCTTCAAAATCTGAAGCACAAAACGTCATAGGTCACCAGACGGCTGGCTCATGGGCCAGCCAGGCAGGCGTCGCCTCTGACCATGCAGGGGGACGGGCCTGATCACTCCTGACCTTCTGCACACCCACCGGCCAGGTCTGTGCACCGGTACCCCGTCGTCTCTCCACCTTTAGGATCCTCTGGTCATTTGGTTTATGCATCCTGTTCAGCCTCCCATCCCTCTACCCTCGCCTCGCCACCTCACCCACGACGCTTGGGGGGTCTTCAACGGGGCTGCTCAGGATGGACTCAAGGACTCCCAGCTGTCGTTCTTCCTCCTTATCGATTCCACCTTTCACAATTCGCTTCAATTATTTTTTTCACTGTTACAGCCAACCTTGTTTCAACGAGGAATAGAGAAAAAAAATGAATAAAATTGGCTTGAAGTTTATAAATGCCATCCGTGTTTTCTCTTTTATATTGTTGTATTATATCTTTTGATATAATCCTTTGTTGAGTCTGCCATGAGATGTGCAGTAACGGGAGTTCATGATAGCAATTTGGACATGTACTTACGTCAGGATGTTCACCCAAAAACTTGATTTAGGGAACTTTCATACTGAACCACGTAAGTGCTTGACAAACTTAAGACATGAAACACTTTTTTTTTTGTCATCATAACCTTTCGTTATTAACTATTACTAAATGAAAGACATTTAAGTTGAAGATCTTTTAAAAGGGTATATATATTTTTTTTTTTTTTTTTTTTTTTTTTTTTGCTTTGTCGCTGTCTCCCGCGTTTGCGAGGTAGCGCAAGGAAACAGACGAAAGAAATGGCCCAACCCACCCCCATACACATGTATATACATACGTCCACACACGCAAATATACATACCTACACAGCTTTCCATGGTTTACCCCAGACGCTTCACATGCCCCGATTCAATCCACTGACAGCACGTCAACCCCGGTATACCACATCGCTCCAATTCACTCTATTCCTTGCCCTCCTTTCACCCTCCTGCATGTTCAGGCCCCGATCACACAAAATCTTTTTCACTCCATCTTTCCACCTCCAATTTGGTCTCCCTCTTCTCCTCGTTCCCTCCACCTCCGACACATATATCCTCTTGGTCAATCTTTCCTCACTCATTCTCTCCATGTGCCCAAACCATTTCAAAACACCCTCTTCTGCTCTCTCAACCACGCTCTTTTTATTTCCACACATCTCTCTTACCCTTACGTTACTCACTCGATCAAACCACCTCACACCACACATTGTCCTCAAACATCTCATTTCCAGCACATCCATCCTCCTGCGCACAACTCTATCCATAGCCCACGCCTCGCAACCATACAACATTGTTGGAACCACTATTCCTTCAAACATACCCATTTTTGCTTTCCGAGATAATGTTCTCGACTTCCACACATTCTTCAAGGCTCCCAGAATTTTCGCCCCCTCCCCCACCCTATGATCCACTTCCGCTTCCATGGTTCCATCCGCTGCCAGATCCACTCCCAGATATCTAAAACACTTCACTTCCTCCAGTTTTTCTCCATTCAAACTCACCTCCCAAATGACTTGACCCTCAACCCTACTGTACCTAGTAACCTTGCTCTTATTCACATTTACTCTTAACTTTCTTCTTTCACACACTTTACCAAACTCAGTCACCACCTTCTGCAGTTTCTCACATGAATCAGCCACCAGCGCTGTATCATCAGCGAACAACAACTGACTCACTTCCCAAGCTCTCTCATCCCCAACAGACTTCATACTTGCCCCTCTTTCCAAAACTCTTGCATTCACCTCCCTAACAACCCCATCCATAAACAAATTAAACAACCATGAGACATCACACACCCCTGCCGCAAACCTACATTCACTGAGAACCAATCACTTTCCTCTCTTCCTACACGTACACATGCCTTACATCCTCGATAAAAACTTTTCACTGCTTCTAACAACTTGCCTCCCACACCATATATTCTTAATACCTTCCACAGAGCATCTCTATCAACTCTATCATATGCCTTCTCCAGATCCATAAATGCTACATACAAATCCATTTGCTTTTCTAAGTATTTCTCACATACATTCTTCAAAGCAAACACCTGATCCACACATCCTCTACCACTTCTGAAACCATATATATATATATATATATATATATATATATATATATATATATATATATATATATATATATATATATATATATATATATCCAATAACTAAATGTACCCACGTAAAACTGTAATACAATCATAAGATTATAATAAAAGATACAAACTGCGTTTATTTATAGTTATAGAAAAATGCCATTGACAAGATTCAACTGATATAAATAAGCCTCAGGGTTGCACAGTTAATGAACTGCATACATGCCATAAATCTATTATCTTGATTGACCTGGGAGCCTGGTCATTGTAACATTTACGGCAGTAAACAGACAGACAAACGAATCAAGTCGACTATAGAACTAGAAGGGATCACGACGACCCTCAGAAGCTGCTGTCTTATGTTTGTTTTTCTGTTGAAAAAAGAAAATCACAGTATCTTCTTATGGCAGAGTCAGTGGACCGACCTGAGATTACGAAATCATTTCAAACCAGAAATAGGCGACTGACTGGCCGACCTCCTACCGTGCCAACAGAAGGGAGGCGGTCATGCTGGCCCGCCTCCGTTTAAACACACCAGTTTCTACCTCATGTCATCAAGTCTTTTCCCCCCATCAAGCACAGACTGGAACGCTCTTCTGACTACACATCACACATGTATTAGACGACCCAAATATAACACACGCGCAAGAAAAAACTCAGAATTTTGTATCAACAAAGGGGAAAAAAATGACAAAAACTGTCAGATGATTCTAACCCAGACTTAATTTATGTGATTTCGTTCCTCAGAAAGACGAAGCTGGTCAGGATAACGTGATATATATATATATATATATATATATATATATATATATATATATATATATATATATATATATATATTTTTGTCGCTGTCTCCCGCGTTTGCGAGGTAGCGCAAGGAAACAGACGAAAGAAATGGCCCAACCCACCCCCATACACATGTATATACATACGTCCACACACGCAAATATACATACCTACACAGCTTTCCATGGTTTACCCCAGACGCTTCACTTACCTTGATTCAATCCACCGACAGCACGTCAACCCCGGTATACCACATCGCTCCAATTCACTCTATTCCTTGCCCTCCTTTCACCCTCCTGCATATATATATATATATATATATATATATATATATATATATATATATATATATATATATATATATATTCCTATGGACACTCACATGTTTACCAGATGGCGTCCTAGCTTCGTCTCTTCGATGTATATCAACTGACTGTTATATTCCTCTCTTCTGTCTCCCCTGATGATGTGATTATTACACGAAAGTGCACTTGGGAACTTTTCGTGTTTCATTTTCCCCGTGGACTCATAGGAATATCTTGATCACGCGCAAAACTGTGATCCTTTCCATATATATATATATATATATATATATATATATATATATATATATATATATATATATATATATATGTATGTATATATATATATATATATATATATATATATATATATGATATAAGATTTAGTTAATTCATGATGTGCCATTTGCATAATGGATTATTGTTAGGACAACTGTTTGTCTATACAATATTTGCTTCAATCATGTAACTATATATTTTCAAGATTTAATTTATAACTCTTATTTCACAATAGGGCAAGTAGGTATTTTAAACTGGAGGTTATCGCAGCAAAAAGAATTGCAGGTCTAATGACCTTCCTCATATGTTGCCAGCCGTTATACACAACAAACAAAAGCCCTTGACATTTATTATTCTCGTTTTCTTTAGCGAAGATATCCCCGCCGTGTTCACCACGTCTGAATATTGTTTGCACCTTTCAAACGACTGACTAACGTCGTGCTGCTTCATTATCATCTGAATTATGTTCGAAATCTTTACTGTCTTTGAGCTCTTCAGCTGTTAGCGAAATGCTATATATGTTGACAAAGTTTTGATATTACCGGACGTTCATGTAGAAACTTAAGATGATAAGCGATGTGGGATATTTTTTTTGACCGTGTGTGTGTGTGTGTGTGTGTGTGTGTGTTAAGCCCTGGTCAGACGTTATAACGAGGAAAATGCTGGCGTGATACTCGGAATATTCCGCAAGAGATGCATCTGGGTATAATAGAAATGAGTAGCTTTACCTTAATTGATTATTATCTTAAAGTCATACACGAGGATGTATAATGTACAATGATAATGATGAGACAGACTGAATACAGTGACTACAAAATGTATCAGCGGGACACAGCTTTTTACAGTAATTGTGTATGATTAACATCTTGATAATATTAAGAGTACGTGAAAGGATATCACATAGGGGGAAACGTACAGAGGGTACGAGACACTGATATGGGGAATATGTGGGAACTGTGTGCACACAGCTTAAGCTTACCGTTACTCCCTCTGCAAGATCTCCATTTTAAAACATCCTACATCAACAACTTTCACATCAACCAGCTTCGCAAGGGCAGTTCGCCCTACAAGGTGCCCGCCGAACTGCGCAGCAGGAAATATCACATGGTGTGAACGCACATGTAGGGTGATAAACGTATTATAGTCACTTGTGTGTTGGCGTACGTCCCGTGCAGTGTTTTACGACCTCATCACTCACCCTGCCGGTTTGATACACCGGGTGGCCGGAAGCGTAACAATATATAGTAATAATGGAGTTGCAGAGCGTTGGGTGCCGAGTTATGGCCTAGAATTTGAAAAAAAAGGGAAGGATTGTCGCCTAGTTTTGCAAGTTTTGATGCATATATGAATCAAGGCATGTGAAGCGTCTGGGGTAAACCATGGAAAGCTGTGTAGGTATGTATATTTGCGTGTGTGGACGTATGTATATACATGTGTATGGGGGTGGGTTGGGCCATTTCTTTCGTCTGTTTCCTTGCGCTACCTCGCAAACGCGGGAGACAGCGACAAAGCAAAAAAAAAAAAAAAAAAAAAAAAATATATATATATATATATATATATATATATATATATATATATATATATATATATATATATATATATAACGTTTTAGTTTTATGAATAGTTATCTAGATATACAGACACGGCATTCCAGTGAGAGTATAAGTGAAGGGCACATACCTAGGGGTAGGTAGAGGCCATTGTACAATGGGTACAATACGTCGATACAGGAGGGTGATAGGTGGGGCCCAGGGGCCCCAAAAGGGGTTCCTCTTCCTTTACGGGGAAGGGAGTTCTAGGATACATCAATACATGATGTATAGTTACAGGATAGTGAGTAATGCTGACAACCACATTGGTAACAATATCTGTGTAATACATACCAAGTTTAAACTATGTCATACATGTACAGAACACCTTGTTAACATGCGAATCACAGTGGATACACAGACAAATTACATTTACTTACAGTGGATACACAAACAGATTACATTTACACTGAGTTGTGTATTTGGAACAGGACACAGCGTAGAGCAAAGTCGTTAATTTCGTTCTCATCGAGAGCATGTTTGGCATTGATAACATGTTGGTCTTACAGAATATACTGGTACTGAACATGTTGTTGACCTCCACAGCAATACAAAGCGGGTCATGTTACGTAACGTGCATGTACATTGGGCATAATTACACAGGTGTTGACATAGCTCAGGGTATGGCGAATTTTGGACATAGTGTCATAATGTCTTCAAGGGTGTTACTAACAATGATTAAAGCCGTCGAGATATGTAAGCCTTGAGGTCTAACATTAATGATTTTGGGACATTCGTTGATGTAATATCTTAGTTTATGTTCGTCAGGAGCAGAACATGTTCGTGTATCGTAGTCGTATTCTGTATGTTACATCACATTCTCTGGTATGGGTCCAGTGCCTTCCATTGTGATGTATTTTTAGCCAAGTTGGTGATCGTACACAATGCTACGGCTGTGTGTGTGTGTGTGTGTGTGTGTGTGTGTGTGTGTGTGTGTGTGTGTGTGTACATGTTCTTAATTCAGGCATTTTATCTAATAACTGGAAAAACTAAGGAATTTTTAACCAATTGCCTGACTTAACAAATAACTGGACCTAAGTTTATTACGCAGAACAGCTAAACCTGATGACTGTACACAGTGGAGTCGAAACGCACAGTCACACAAAGCGAAACTAAGCTGTGTAATGACGTGCTTGCACACACACACAAATATGAAGAAATCAGTTGTACAAAACACGTCCCCCCAAAAAATTAACCCTCTCACAAATTCTCTTTGTTGTATTACGATTCGAGTTGGGGGATGTGTGATGAATTAATCACAATGGCCTTGATATTTCCCGCATTCCCATCTTCATCCACCTTCATCTGGGAGTCGGCAGCACGGGACCAGGGTCTGCCATCTCATCTGTCTTCACAGTCTGACTGCAATTTATTAAGCAGCTCCTAACTAACTTTTGATACTTGTTCCGAAGGCTGTTTCTCCTCTGCGATATTGAATTGAATTTTCTGTATCATCATCTGAAGGCCCACCATTTCTCTCTCTCTCTCTCTCTCTCTCTCTCTCTCTCTCTCTCTCTCTCTCTCTCTCTCTCTCTCTCTCTCTCTCTCTCTCTCTCTCTCACTGCCAAGTTCACTGACGAATGTACAGGGCATTAATGGCAGCATAGTGTACGTTCCATTAAGCACAGAATTAAGGAGCGACTTGCCTCTTGTCTTGTTATTGATCCTCTGGCAGCTATCATCATGAACTGTGGAACTGTTTGGGAAAGACCTCATCATATTTAGTTCTTGTATTTTCGTCACGGATTATTTTCAGATTTCACAATGAATTTTTCCTACGTTGATTTGCTGTGAATCTGCAGAATATCTGTGTGTGTGTGTGTGTGTGTGTGTGTGTTACCGGGCTCCGCCTGATCTAGGTTACACCGCCAGTGAAAAGACGCACCTTTGGCGAGGGGGGTAACACTGGGAGCTCAGTCTCATCAAAGAACGTCTCACTTCAAAGAAGTTCATCATTTCCATGCTACTGGAAGAAGCGCACCCTTGCAGGTTAAGGGCCTCCTGGGAAGAGGTCCTGGGGTAAATATAAATAAGATAGATATTGGGCCGCAGGTGTGGTGTTCGAACGAGATACGCTTCTAGTGTCGCCTCCTCCTTGAGCTTGTCTGTGGGCCGACGCAGCCTCCTTCACGATCTAGCTGTGGGAGATACGGCTAAGTGGAGGGGCATCTGTCGTCCGTCACAAACCTACCACCCGCATCGCACTCTCTTGATGGTGGAGCGAGGGAGGTCATGCGCTCTCCAGTCTCATGCACGTTGTCAAGGCATCCATAAGTGAGGGGTGCACTGCCACAATGTACACAACAGCCACTTTAGTCACACACTGTAAACAGCCGCCCACTGTACGCAGCCTGCCACTTCCTTTTCTTCTCCTCCTCCTCCTCCTCCTCCTCGTCTCCCTCACCCCCGCGGAGCAGAACTCTGAGACGTCATCCATCAACTCAATAATAGGATCTTGGCCACTCCTTCCCTGCTCTATTCTTTGCCACTGTCGCTGCCACCAGTCCTCTGTCCTCTGCCACCATAGCTGCCACCAGTCCTCTGTCCTCCCTGCCACCATGGCTGTCACCAGTCCCTCTTTACTCTCTGCCACCATGGATACCACCAGTCCTCTGTCCTCCCTGTCCATGGCTACCACCAGTCCTCTGTCCTCCCTGTCCATGGCTACCACCAGTCCTCTGTCCTCCCTGTCCATGGCTACCACCAGTCCTCTGTCCTCCGTCACCATGGCTACCACCAGCCGTCCTGCACTCCCTGCCATCAATTCGCTTGCTTTTACCTGCCACCAGTCCCCCCAAACTCCCTGGCACCATCGTCAAATTTATATAATGTAACAAACAGAATAACAAATGATGGCAATCGTTCCCAGCTGGTGTGCTGTGTGGGGCGGGAGTGTGGCTCCTCTGTCCTGGTTAGGATGTGTGGTGGCTGGAGAGAGTTGCCTTTGGTGGTGGTGGCAGGGGTGTTCTGTGTAGTGAGTGCTGACAGGGGAAGTTACCAGAGGTGCTGGTGCCAGGAGAATCACCTGAGATGGCGGTGGTGTCAGGGGAATTACCAAGTGGTGGTAGTGTTGGTTGTAGTGGGGGATGGGATGTTGCGTGAGCGTCTGGTGGTTAAGGGGGGGGGGGTTACCCTGTGGTGGTCAGCAAGCCTGGGGTTTGGTCACTACCCCTTGTGAGTGCCCCACTGTGGTCTGGCAGGGAAGGAGCCTCCCGATCCTTCGCTGGAGGATTGAGTTACAACTAGTTAGCTCGGGAGTTTCGAACATATTTATTCTGAAGCCGTTATACGCACCCCTTCAGTGATCACGTGATGTTAGTCGACTGCCCCAGAAGCAGAATGTACGTGAAAAGAAGATAGATCTTTGCCGAAAAGAAAATGTATGCAAAATTACATATACAAACGCAGATATTCTTTTTATTATTCTCTTGACGCGTCCTTTATGCTCGGCCATATCTCTTAGAAATTCGTGCACGAAACTCGGGGTGCAGATACAACGTTGTATTGGAAGTAACAACATAGGCTATGGAGTGGCTGCAGTCTCCGAAGCTGTGTTTCGAAGCCACCAAAAGCTGGTTTTCAAAATCCACTCTTGTACTTCGGGTGTAATGCGAGTTGATGATATACGTTTTACCAGAACCCAGCATTGCTGTTAAAGTGTGCTTGAGGAACACCTAGGTGGTGGACCTGAGGAAGACCTAGGTAGAACTTGTGAAGGACCATAGGACAGACCTGTTGAAGATCTTTGTAAGTACCTGAAGAAGACTTGGGGAAGACCTAGGGAGGACTTTTAAGAAAACTTGTTAGCTTGTTCCTTTATTCAGTGCCGAACCCCAGCACTGAGAGGACTCAAATTTTGGTTGTAAGGACTTCACAGTCTGGGAAGGTTTTTAGCTACGGCACGTTAACTTTAAAGGCTGTTTTGAGTCCGCCAAAGACCACCATTTTTTTCCCCCTGCTTGACGCCTAGTACCATCATAGTAATCATGTAAAAGTTGGACGTCGATAGCTTTGACCTAACCAAATATTCCTTCGTTATTATTACTTTTATTATTATTGGTTATTATTTTTATTAGTAGTAGTATTGTTATTATTATATACTAATACATGCATAATAGTTATAAGAATTGTGTTTACCAAAGATTCTTATTATCTTAGCTACTAACTTTACTGTTTATCTGTGAATCTTTACTAAGCAGTGTGTCTTGTCTCGGATTCAACAGCATTTTAGAACTTTTATGCATTAGATACAAACACCCTAACAAGTCTCAGCAGACTCAGAGGCTCACAAGCTATGAAAGCGAGAGTTCATGCGCCTCATGAATATAAAGAAAGACTTAAGAGCCCGTGTGATTTATGGCTGCGGGCGAGTGTGTCTGGGGATCATGCACTTTGCCTCATGAAGAAAGCATATAACGTTACCATTTAAAAAGCCTCAGTGAGACCACTGCTCTGAGAGAAGGGGATGAGTGTTTAAAAGACAACTGCTTCTGTCTTCACCCCAGCACAACGGTGAAGGAGGTTCTGGCTCAAGGTGTGAGGAGTGCATGGTGGTAGGAGGGGCGTCGCCCCATGGGACTGGGAGAGAGAGAGAGCCAGGCCCTAGCTGCCCCTCCCTCCTCCCCTTCCCTCCCTCCCTCCCTCCCTCCCTCTACCACCTCCACCGCCGCCTAGTGACGTAACACCCGAACCCGTTGTTGTGGTTTGTTGGCGACGTCGACAGCTCCCACGACCCAGCCTCGTGCCAGCCAGTCGTGCCCCGTGGGTTGCACCTGACGCAGGGCCCACCCTCCTCCAGGTGGTTCTCGTTCGAATTCGATGAATTTGGAGGTGTAGCGTGACGACCTTGTGGTGGCCGAGCGCTGGACGATGTGGAGACGGTGGCTAGGGGTGTGACGAGGCGTTGTCAGATGACGGGTGAGGTGTGACGGGGCGTTGTCGGTTAACGGCTCAGGTGTGACGGGGGCGTTGTCGGGTGACGGCCCAGGTGTGATGGGGCGTTGTCAAGTGATGGGCTGGACATTCCTGACGCTTAAGGTGTGAGGAACCATTACTTTTGTTTGTGTTCTGTGGCCTTTAAGTGTGTCTCTATATAAGTATAAGTATAGTCTTGTGGTCTTTGTGACTCCGCTTATTACAACATTGCATCGCTGTCGGCAGATTTTTCGTAATGTAATGATTCTTATTCTCTCTATTTCCAGTGGAGGAGGACGACTACGGTTGCTCATTAAAGAAACCAAGAGATGGACTCACCAGCCGAACACTTCCCTCCGCTTACACACATACACGCACACACAAGTTTTTACACCAAGCTTTACGTAAATGTTAGTTGCTAAGCCTCGATCGTTCGTGAACTAGAAGTGAAGGATAAAATAAGAGGGGAGGGAATAGAAGAAAAAGGTTGATGTGCTTCAGTTTGAGAAATCATACATGACGTTACAAATGTCAGACTTGGCTCGGCCGCTTTCAGATGACGAGAGTCCATACCCACCAAGTAGGTGACGAAGCCCGCGTCAGGCAGTGAGTAGGACGAACACCACCTGCGGGAGTCGTGACAAAAATCCCGACAGGAAGACGGCCATTGTCCGTGACCGGAAACACAAGCAAGAGATTATTGCCGTTTCAAATGTCAAGACTTGTTACACCCCACGTCTTGCGAGCGATGACCAGCTTGTCGATCTAGTGGACACCTTTTTTTTTTTTTTTGAGCTTTGTGACCTTTGACATCCCCATCACCACTCATCTATGATTGTTGTCATGGCATCGTCCGATTCCCCTCGTCTGACCCTGGCCACGGCGTCGCGAGACTTCTTGGCCACGGTGGACTACCCTCTGCGTCCGGCCGTGTCCAGGAGCTGGGGTAAACCCCAGAGGCCACGGACGCGGTGGAAATGTTGCTACTTCCCGCAGTCCTTCCCTGTATACCGCATGCAGAGACTGGTGAGCGTGGTGCTCTGCCTGCTGGGGCTGCTGCTCCTCTCCCTCGTCGCCTTCGTCCTGGTGCAGGTGGCGCCAACCTCCCAGGTCCTGAGAGGTGGGCTGGTGATGGCCGCCAACACCAGGAACAACGGCATGAGCGCCGACGACAACAGAAAATGGGATGTGGGGTTGGGCGTAGGAAGGACGGCCAGGAAGCTGGAGGACCATCCGGAGTACAAGCGTAGCGCGGAGGAGAACGACAGCGATGACGATGCCCTGGACGAAGCTGACGACGAGGACGATTTGGTCCTGAACGACAACTACGAAGAGGAAGAGGAGGAGGAGGAAGAAGAAGAGGAGAACAATAACCCGGTATTTGACATGGCATACTTTGACTTCTCCATCAAGGAGGGCGACGCCGACCCACACAGCAGTAAGACGAACGGCGCCGCCGAGCAACAGATCACCGGGTCTTCGTTCTTCAAGACCCCGACGGTGCTCGGGAAATGGAAGGACCTCCCTAGACTGAGTCTGGTCAACGACTACGGCCTTGAGGTCATCGAAGACGGCGTGGTCTTCTCCTCGTCCGTGGAGGCGCTACTGAAGGAGGAGAGGTTGAGCGATGCCATGGTAGGCCAGGTGCAGGAGAAGCTGAGGTCACAGGAGGTGACGGGGCTGAAGGAGCCGACCTGGGAGCGGTGTGGGCGGCCTAAGAACCAGTGGGTGGAGCTGGGTAGCGGCAGCAGCGCCGCCTGTGCCAGGTACAGGTAGGTCATCACTCACCTCAATTGTCTTGCTTCTCTCATGACTCTATCACCTGTTGGCTATAGTGACTTCGTAAAGAATGAGAAATATATTATTTTCCTCGCACCAAATGAAGTTATTATATAGTGAAGTGCACCTAGTACTGTATACTATACCTTGTAGTGCACAGTGTACTTGGTAATTCATACTATGATCTTGGAGTATATAGTGTACCTGGTAATGTATACTATATCTGGTAGTGTGTAGTGCACCTGGTAGTGTATACTATACCTGGCAGTGTGTTGTGTACTTGGTAATGCTTCCTATATCTGGTGGTGTATAGTGTACCTGATAGGGTTTACTATATCTGGTATTGTATAGTGTACCTGGTATGCTATATCTGGTAGTGTACAGTGTTCCTACTAATGCATACTATGTCTGGTAGTGTAGTGTGGATGGTAATGCTTACTATATCTGGTAATGCATTGTGTACTTGGTAGTGTTTACTATGGTATAGTTTACCTGCTAATGCATACTATATCTGTTAGTGTATATTGTACCTAGCATTGCGTACTATATCTGGTAGTGTATACTATATTTGGTGGTGTATAGTGTACCTGGCAGTGTATATATACTATATCAGGTAGTGTATAGTGTATTTGGTAATGCTTCCTGTATCTGGTTATGTATAGTATAACTGGTAAGGTTTACTATATCTTGTAGTATACAGTTTACCTAGCAGTGTATACTATATCTAGTAGTGTATAGTGTACCTGGCACTGTATACTATATCTGGTAGTGTAGTGTACCTGGCAGTGTATACAGTACCTGGTAGTGTATAGTGTATTTGGGTAATGCTTCCTGTATCTGGTTATGTATAGTGTAACTGGTAGGGTTTACTATATCTGGTAGTGTATAGTGTACCTAGCAGTATATACTATATCTGGTAGTGTATAGTGTAACTGGCAGTGTATACTATATCTGGTAGTGTATAGTGCTCCTGGCAGTGCATACTGCATCTGGCAGTGTATAGTGTACCTGGTAGTGTATACTAAATATGGTAGTGTCTAATGTACATGCTAATGCATATTATACCCAGTAGGGTAAACTGTAATAGTTAAGAGTACAATATACCTGATAATTTACATTGCACCTGGTAATGAAGTCTACCTATGATCGTGCCCTTCACTGTTCCCTTCGCGGTCTCCGTCAGGTACCCAGACGACTACCTGCTGGTGGGCGAGGTGCTCAGCTTCTACTTGTCCCGACTGCTGGGCGTGGGTCATGTGCCGCCGGTGGCGCTCAGCGACCCCGCCTCCGGCCGCTGGGAACCCGTCGCCTCCCAGATGTCCGCCGCCGGGTGGGGAGACGCCCCAGTTGTCGTCCTCACGCCCTGGGTGCACGGCCTTGTGAGGTCAGTCCCCGAGTCTGTCCGTCTCTGCTGTGGGGGATACAAATTTCAGTGTGACTGTTGGAGGCATCGGCTTTAAGGTTGACCCAGGAAGCGCGGCTAGAGAGTGGTGGTGGTGGAGGTGAAGTGGTAGTGAGGTGTGGCGGTGGTGGTAGTGTGGTCGTGGCCCACAGAGAATTCAGGTGGCGTCTAATTAGGGTGTGGTTACGGCCGCTTGAACAGAATTTGAGGGGAGTCATGTTTGCGTTGACGGTGGTGAAAAGGGGTAACACGATAGTGTCTCCTCCAGGAGTCTGTCTACTCACTCAAGGTGTGTAGCAGTTATTGCTGCTGGGTTATTAAGATTCTGACCTCGTCTGTATACTTGTGTCACTCACTCTGTTCATTTCGTCCTTCCCCCGGTGCATCAGCTATTAATATCCCCCCCCCCCCCCCTTAAGTAAGAGAATGTATAATGTATATTGTTTTTGCTTTTCTATATTTTTTTATATTCTTTTTATATACTTATTATTTGTCTTCTTCCTTGGGAGGGAAACGTATTTTCTTTACGTAATTTCTTTTTTTTATTTATATTATGAACACCTTCTCCAGGTGTTAATTAAATGAGGATTCTCAGACCCGACACAGATGTAGGACCGTCGACTGTATAGTGGAAAAAAAATAATTGCACTCTTATCTTTAGGTTCCATTTTTTAAAACTAGGACCGACGTAACGGTGTCAGTAGTGTAGTGAAGGTACGTTTGTCGAGAGTGTGGTGAATTTATCAGCGGTGTACTGCAGCTGCGTGTGTTGCACACACCTTTGTTGTTCTTCTTCACGCGTATGTAGTTGTCATATTAATTGTTTTTGTGTTTACCTTACGGCTACGTATGGTGAGAGAGAGAGAGAGAGAGAGAGAGAGAGAGAGAGAGAGAGAGAGAGAGAGAGAGAGAGAGAGAGAGAGAGAGAGAGAGAGAACTCTCCTTGATCCAACAGTTCTCCTCACTGATAACCTTCAGTGGATTAGCTCCGTATTGGAGTCATTTTAGCCGTGAAAGCGAAACATCTGGGACCAACTCAGCTCCACTTGAAACTGACTTTATTGACTCTGAATCGAAGGCCTTAAACAGAAAACGGTCTCGCGACCCGACGTAAGTTCTGTATCAGTGACGTACACCTCCATGGTAGGGCTACACGTACAACGAAGGCGTTGATCATGTTACATTCATAATTTGGTGTTTTCAAGATCTTCGATTGGTGGTGATCGACGTGGAGATATCGTCGGTAATGACCATCTTGGGGAGTAGATAGCCCAAAAGCCCCCATAATCAACGAACTTTTCCAGTGTGAATTATTAAGTTCATATTATTATCCATCGACTCGAGAGAAGGAGAGATGGCCAGATAGAGGAAAAGGAGGCCATTCTAACGTCTTTGTTCCCGGCGCTAACGCAGGATATGGCTTGCCGTGGTGATAACTATTGTAATCTTGGGACACTCCTGTCATTACGTGAGGTCAGAGTCAGGTCATGAGGCACGTCTCGTTAATAATGACCCAGAGGCCACACATCCTCCTTCCACTGTGACCTCGACTCCCTCCCTCCCCTCCATTTCGCTAGCGAGGTGAACCCTGTCTAGTGTAGTTTACCGCTGTTGGTGTACCTTTAATGTTGGTTTACCTTTAATGAACTGAATATTAAAAGAGGTAGACGTTGGCCAGGTAGGTTATCTAGATTGGGTAGAGTAAATATTTACCCACTGGCAATTGAGCAGTTCCGAGGTAAACAAGAGGTTGACAGTATGAAGATATAAAGACGGATAAGGTAGCGAAAACGGGATGTGGTATTATCTTGGACGTTGTAGGTGCGTTTGTACGTTTCCCTCTTCCACACACACACACACACACACACACACACACACACACACACACACACACACACGACCAGCCCTGGGTCGCATCTATATGGATGGGTTCGAATCCCGGATGCGGCAGTCGGTCCACAGGCAATTCAGCTGTTCATTCTCCCTTCGGGGTTAGTCAAGTAAATAGGTACCCGGCTGTGGCTAGAGTGTGTGTGTATACACATATAGGAGTAAACACAAGGTTATGAGACAGGACAACACACCCACTCGCCATTACACACAGATAAAGTTCACATTGTATCTACACATATTTAGACACCATTAAATATACTTTTAACGAAGGAAAGTGAGAAACTCTAAATGAATATTCGTGGGTTAGATATGTTGTGCTGATGACTCTTTCTTGTCTACAGGGATCACATGCCCTCCATCCTTCTCGATATTCTCTTGAAGAACTCCACCCTGAGCATACTGGAGGAGGAGGAGGAGAGGGAGAAAGAGGCGTCTCAGATGCCCGTCGATGGCTATGAGGGACACAAGGTATACAAAGTTGCAGGACTGAAGGACCAGAGGACACTGAAGCAGAGTGTAGACGGGGAGACGAAGCGGCAGAGTGAAGGAAAGTCGAGACAGGTCAGTAGGGGAAGCAGGGGGTTGAAGCAGGCAGCGGAGAGGGACCTGGTACGTCTACTGCAGTGGAGTGACCTGCTGGTGTTTGACTACTTGACGGGGAACTACGATCGTGTGGCCTACATGCAGGATGCCGCCGAGAAGGAGGGCCGTCCCCAGATACTGACTGGCACTATACATAACCTGGTGAGTACCTGGGCAAGGCGAGTCACTGTTGTTCTGATTCAGTCCACACGTACTGTAGTTCACTATACACATGTGTTTTAGCTTATTGTACACAATTTACCGTACACCCTTCACTGTTAACATACACAACAAGGAATCGTCCAGATTGTAGAGTTTAGAAGAAAATGTTGACTAGTGATCAGAAAATTGAATATTCAAGGAAGTTATTTCTATATTCGCTATAAACGTTAAAGCTTCTGTCGTTGAAGCTGACAGTGTTGTGTTATTATTATACTGTTGTCAGAGAGTATTAAGAGGGTAAGTCAGCCTTCGAAAAATGAGTTAACGCGTCATTTATTTTCTCACATACACACCCTACTACCTCAACCTTCTCCCTGGTCAGGTCCGGAGCGAGGCTACGGACGCCTTGTGGCTGCTAGACAACGAGTCGGGTCTGGTAGACGCCTACACGCTGCTGTATGGAACAGCAGACCCGGTTCAGTCAGCAAGGTTCTCCGCCTTCCACACCCGGATGCTGAAGTCAATGTGCGTCTTCAGGAGGTCGACAATGGAGGCCATCTTGGGCTTGGCCCATCACCCAGCGCCTCAGACTCTGCTGGTGGACTTCGTGAAACTGCACGAGCCGCTCTTCGGCAGGCTGCCGGACCCCCTGGAGAACAAGCTCTTCATGAAGCACTTTCCCCAGCGGCTGGCTCAGGTCCACGACTGGATGGTCAAGTGTGCCGAGAGAGTCCAGGAGCCGCCCAAGACCTCACTTAGAAAACGTTGATAAATGTTAATTTTAGTATATATTTTTGTACTTTAAAAAATATATTATATATATATATACCTATATATATATTACAGAGAAACAAAAATACCTGGTGTTTAATATGTGTATTCATTCAATTTAATTAGGGTAGAAATCTCTTAGAATTATAATTCGAAACAAAGAAAAATATGCTCATTGACCAGTCGAATATTGATTACAGAGGACGACCACAAACCAATTCACACACTACAAACAACAAGAAAGGCTTGAACACCCCATCCATACGTTTTAGAGACTACGAGACTTTGTTTCCCAGTGACTGCCCATGACTAGCCATTGTTATATATATATATATATACATATATATATATATATATATATATATATATATATATATATATATATATATATATATATATATATATATGCATAAAACTAGTGGGAAAATGAAACACGATAAGTTCCCAAGTGCAGTTTCGTATAATGATCACATCTCCCCTGATATAATCATTGCACGAAAGTGCACTTGGGAACTTACCGTGTTTTATTTTCCTAGTGGTTTTATGAATAGACGTATATATATATATATATATATATATATATATATATATATATATATATATATATATATATATATATATATATATATATATATATGTGTGTGTGTGTGTGTATACTTTTTTTTTTGTTATTGTACTTGGTCGCTGTCTCCCGCGTTTGTGAGGTAGTGCAAGGAAACAGGCGAAAGAATGGCACACACACATGAATATACATAAACACCCACACATGCACATATACATACCTATATATTTCAACATATACATACATATACATACACAGACATATACATATATACACATGTACTTATTCGTATTTGCTGCATTTATCCATTCCGTCGCCACCCCGCCACACATGAAATAGCACCCCCCTCCACCCTCGCGCGCACGAGGTATCGCTAGGAAAAGACAACAAAGGCCACATTCGTCCACACTCAGTCTCTGTCATGTGTAATGCACCAAAACCACAGCTCCCTTTCCACATCCAAGGCCCCACACTTTACTCCAGACGCTTCACATGCCCTGGTTCAATCCATTGACAGCACGTCAACCCCGGTATATCACATTGTTCCAATTCATTCTACTCGCACGCCTTTCACCCTTCTGTATGTTCAGGCCCCGATCGCTCAAAATCTTTTTCACTCCATCCTTCCACCTCCAGTTTGGTCTCCCGCTTCGCCTCGTTCCCTCTACCCCTGACACATGTACCCTCTTTGTCAATCTTTCCTCACTCATTCTGTCCATGTGACTAAACCATTTTGACACACCCTCTTCTGCTCTCTCAACCACACTCATTTTATTACCACACATCTCTCTTACCCTTTTTATTACGTACTCGATCAAACCACCGCACCACATACTGTCCTCAAACATTTCATTTCCAACACACCCACTCTCCTTCGCACAACCCTATCTATAACCCATGCCTCGCAACCATATAACATTGTTGGAACCACTATTACTTCAAACATACCCATTTTTGCTCTGCGAGATAACGCTCTCGCCTTCCACACATTCTTCAACGCACCAAGAACCTTTCCCCCCTCCACAACCCTGTCAGTCACTCACTTCCGTTTCTGTGGATCCATCAGCTGCCAAATCCACTCCCAGATATTTAAAACTTCCTCCAGTTTCTCTCCATTCAAACTTAGCTCCCAGTTAACTTGTCCCTCAACCTTACTGAACCTAATAACCTTGCTCTAATTCACATTTACTCTCAGCTTTCTTCTTTCACACACTTTACAAAACTCAGTCACCAACTTCTGCAGTTTCTCAACCGAATCAGCCACCAGCACGTATCACCAGCGAACAACTGACTCACTTCCCAAGCCCTCTCATCCACAACAGACTGCATACTTGCCCTTCTCTCCAAAACTCTTGCATTCACCTCCCAGCTACCCCATCCATAAACATTAAACAACCATCATACACCCCTGCCGCAAACCGACATTCACTGGGAACCAATCACTCTCCTCTCTTCCTACTCTTTATTTATATATATATATATATATATATATATATATATATATATATATATATATATGACCAGAACCCCTCGTGCGGCTCCTGGAGCTCCGAGGTTGCACTGCAGGCAGGAGCAGGGAAATGGTCTTTGCTAAAGTAAATCATTATGTTAGACGACACAGCGATCATAGATATGATGATGTATGTTGTTATTTGTATTAACTGAGCATAACAAGGCTGGAAGATGCACTGTTTCCAGCCGGGCCGACTTGACGAAACCCAAGATCCAATACGGTGCAATTGAGCACGAGTTGTCTAGCCAATTAGTGCCACAAGGTTGTCTTGGTGGGGATGACGTAAGTGCATAATGGTTCTTGGGGTACGTGTTACCAGCTGGGGTGCGGAGTAATTCAAGTAGGTCAGAGGGTCACAAACCGTTGTCGCTGACGAAGATCCTTAACACTGTAAACATACAATGGCCGTGGGAGTTGGCGTAAATGTAATTCTATAGAAAATGGCTTAAGGTTATTCCTACCCGCTTAATTGTCCCTAAATACGATCAGGTGCTCCTTTTTTGCTTGTTCATTTGGTGAAATTATTAAAGATTATAGGGATGTCATTTAATTAAAGGTGACAGTGATGGTTTCTGAACGTCTGTCCTTTATTTTTCGGATTTAATGGTCAAGCATTTATAAGAATAGAGTTTATTTCGGTAATAAAATGTGATAATGAAGGATGATTTATCGAAAAAGTGCTTTGAATCCCTTTTATGTACGTATATTCTTTCCTTTTCTGACATACGTAATCAAATAATGGCAATTCGAATGAACAAATTCGGACGAGTTGTGGGTTCTTATACAACGGGACTAAATGTCTTTCGCTAATTTCTTGAAGTTTGTTATGAAAACTTTCCACCACATATGTAAATCCACAAGGTTATGTGAGCTCCATAACAAGTGATATCATTCAAACAGCTAACTAAAGTCGTTAGAACAACATACTTGAAGTACATCCCAAGCTAAGGTAAACGCAAGCCATGGCTTCGGCTACCTTCGAACACAGCACTGATCAGCTGATGGAGACAGGTAAACAACCACACTATGGACGAAACGAAAAAAATGTTGGTGTAAGAAAATTCTAGATTATTTAGTCACAGTTGCAAGTAGTGACGTAAGTGTATGATATTCCCAGTCTTCAAGTAAAAAAGAAAATGTTCAACGCCAGCAGAACGCCATACTGGACCATGAAAAAAAGGAAGAATGTGTGAAGTAGGCTAAACGAGATCAGGCAAAGGTAAGGCAAGCCCTTGTTTTTTTTCCCTCTCGTATGAACACTAGTGACAATGCCATTAGCCTAGCCAGCAGGTAGCATTCATAAGAACGGAAAATAGCCAAGCTTTTTTTGTATTTCTCAGCACATCGTCAGGGCAATTAGCTGTGCATTACCAAGGCTAGGTTATGTATGGAGGCAAGAGGGGACACCCACAATGTTCGGGTTAAGTACCCTGAGTTTAAGCATAACCTTGTTGGGCTGGGGAAGGGAGAGAAGGTTACAGTCTGTCAAAGCCTAACCTCACCATATTCCATACATTCGAAGCTTAAGTTGCAAGAAAAGTGAGCAGCAATATCTATATTATATGCAATTATACCACAAAACGTATAAAAGTTAATGAACATATAGAGTGTAACCTGTAACATGTGCACTCCTCTTTTCCCGTCATTCCCACATTTTATTTCATCCCTTGGGGGTGTTCTCGAGTCCCATCAGATTTCGGAGAACTGGTCACTGGCATCATCACGGGTTCTTAGAAATTTAAAAGTGGTTTTCGTATCTTCCTTTGTTCTCCTGTCCTTCACTGTGAGCAAATCAAGGACTTTCTTCCTATCAAGTTATTCTAGTGACATTCTTGATGCCATCCTTTGTACCTTCTTCATTAGATTGTTTGTGGTCATCCCAGCCACTTACCCGGAAGTCCCCTCTTCTCGTCACTCTCTTGCAAGATGTCGATTATTCTTCCAAAGTCCAATAGCTTTTTGCATCATAATTAGAATGCACTGAGTCAGTGTCACGTAGTATAACTTAAACTTATACATGATGCAAGTAGACCTCGTTGTCTAAAAAATTTTGCCTCGATGATATTGCACGATTATCAAAATTGCTAAGTGTCCTGCAGATACCAGAGTGATACAGAGCCATAGTGATGTGTACGACCCGATATCTGATTGCGTGGTGAGTGTCGCCATGGGTTGGGTGGCGCCTCGCTTAATATCGGATTTGTCTGCAGGCACAATGGCGCGCTCCAACCGTCACTCAATTGCCGGCGCGGTGATCGATTTTTATTTTTTTTTTTTTTTTACTCTAATCGACCATCGTTATGGTGGCCTGGAAATTGCTTGGAGTTTGGGGGAGGGAGGGAAGAGGACTAAAGTTATCTCTGTAATTATGAATAATTATCGACGAGGGTGTGGGGATGACTGAAGATAAATTGTTACAATTTTGCGACACCTGGCCTTTTCCTGGTATCCCAATGACCCAGTAGCGATCGAGTCAGCCGAGCGTAGGCCGGTGGAAAGGGCAAAGATTGCTGGACAAAATGATATTTTCATGATCGCCCGGTAGCATGACCTCTGACCTCCACCGGTTTCAGTGGGTTCCATCAGGTTATGTTAGCTCTGACATTTCAGAATATGAAAAAGAAAATACTCTGGGTAAAGTGAATGTCAGAGAATATGCATAGGTCAGAGCTTCGGGAAGATGTTTGTTGAACATGAATATGTGGTGAATGTGAGTGACGGAGAATCCTGTTAGAAACGCCAACAGAGAATGTTATCTCGTACTCAAGAGAAAAACCTAGTTATATAAGTGTACACAAACGTATGGTCAGGAGATAAGGTGGACATTAAGATTTCGTGTGGCCAAAGCTTATGATTTAGTATGTGAGGGTAGTATGGCGAGTTGCTAGTTAACACTGATATCAAGGGTTGGGAATATTCACTCGGAAAACAAAGTTGAACCCAGCTCAGTTGCCTTAAAAGAAAAAGATCGTTCTACTGAATGATATTTTTTCGTTTCGAATATATTTTCCTGTCAAGATTAGTTGTTTATAAACTGTTAATGGTGATTCTAGGCATGATGTACATTCACACAATGCAGCATCAGCAGATAAAGTGGGTTGGACAAAATAAATGTTTTAATGGGAGATTATACCATGACTTGCCGAGGAGTGGAGGGGAAAGTAATGTTAGGAGTTGTGATTCGAGATGAAAGGTTAGATGTGGGGAAATAGAGAGGGGGACATGATGTATCGAGAGGTATTCATTGTTTAGTCTGATGATTCCTTCTAATTAAGGAATACAGAACAATTACGAAGTAGGAAGAGATGTAGGATGGTACTTTGAATGAAGCAAAATAGAGTAATACCGTCGAGTGAGGAGGAAAGAAGTGTAGAGTGAGACTGTGTAAGCAATACGATGGAAGAACTAGTTCTTTGTATAAACGAAGTAACTGCTCGGATGAAAAGAAATTTAGACATCTAAACAGGACTTCCAGTTTCTTAGAAGCAGAATTGGCTATTTCCGTAGTGTGGGATTTCTTACATAGAGTGGATGTTGCATTCATACCAAGTATGTTCATTCAGTCAAGAGGTGGAACTACAGAACTGTCGAAGGAGAGAGGAAAGTTGCGATGAGTTTTCGATAAAGAGATGGGTAGAAACTAGGTCTTGGAGGCATTCAACTTAGCCAGATTTCGTCTACCCCACTGAGATAGCTTGTCCAAGTTTGAGTTTATTAAGGTAGTAGTGTCGAGACGAAATACAGATCAAGAGAAGAACGAGCAGAATTCCAGGGTGTAGAGGAATGCAGTGTTGAGTCGTGAGCATATGCGGATTTGGTTATTAGTGGAAGAAAGGAAATCTATGGCAAAAAGTGAAGAAAGAATATAGGGACTCAGCTGTTGATGGAAAATGGGCGAGAGGCTGATCCATCAACAACCACAGAGGTAAATCGGCCAGAGAGGAAGCTAGATATGAGGGAGGGGAGCCTTGGGATGAGACCCCCATGCCACACCCAGTCAAAAGCTTTGGATATGTCTAGCACAACTACATAAGACTTCCACAAAATCTTTCAGGGATGATGACCAAACATGAGTAAGATAAGAAAGAATATTTCCTGAGGAACTCTCCTAACTTATCCATTATTATTATTATTATTATTATTATTATTATTATTATTATTATTATTATTATTATTATTATTATATCATTATTATCATTATCATTATTATTATTATAGAATGTTGTTATAGTTTACAGGAGTGAAAGCACAAGAGAAAAACGATTGTGTAAGAGTAATCAGGTACAAACAATATGATGAAAACCAAACAAAAAATTGTAGCATGGATTGGCTTTATGTAATGTAGTTAAGAAGATGGTTGTGCACAAGGAGATAGATCTTTCTGTTCACTGTAGCACACAGTGTGTGAGTTCAAGCGTAAGACTAAAAGAAAACGTTGTCAAATGCGCTTATAAAAGAAAAAGGGGAAAGGACAGACATGGTGAAATAACAAAATTAAAAAAAGTAGACGACACGTTCGTAGTAACTAAGACAAATGTAGGTATATATGTAGTGTTTATACACGTGGGAAATTCCTTAGAATGCATTAGAATGTATCAGGAGGACTGTGATGTGGAGGGTACGGTGTTAGAATGTGCAAACGATCAGAGAGAAAGTAGGACGCGTGTCGGAAGCAAACGACGAGTGAGCTGAAGTTAGATTAGACGAAGATGTGAGTTGCTTCCTAGTTTGCTGAAGTTGTCCTTATAACCCGAGGAAGTCTCTCTCTCTCTCTCTCTCTCTCTCTCTCTCTCTCTCTCTCTCTCTCTCTCTCTCTCTCTCTCTCTCTCTCTCTCTCCTCAGTAATGTCACATACACTGCAGGTGAGACTTTCGACTCAGGCGCTGTGGTGTAGCGAGACTGCATGAGCTGCTGAGAGTTGCTTGTTTTGTATGTGGCTGATGTTCTGTCTCCCAGTGACGCCACAGGAGTATCACAATGTTGTGAGGATTACCCAAGTGTGTGATTACTATTTGTGTACTGCTAGAGAGAGAGAGAAGAGAGAGAGAGAGAGAGAGAGAGAGAGAGAGAGAGAGAGAGAGAGAGAGAGAGAGAGAGAGAGAGAGAGAGAGAGAGTTATACACTTGCCCCGTCTCTTAACCTCGTAGATAAGTGCCATGTCTTTATCTCTTTGTACACACACACACAGCCTAAGCCACCATAAATATTCACACTCGCCTTCATCAAAAAAATGACCAGACATTCCACCTGACGCCCCTCTCAGCACAGGCACGCCCTTCGTGCGCGTATGTTGATGATGCTGATGTTAGAGAGAGGCTCCAAAGGATGTGGTTCAGCTTCGTAAATGATCGTAATAGTGATCACCAAGATCAAAATCAAAGGACAGCCAAAGGTTGAAAATGTACATTGTTGATGATAATGACAGTTGTTGGGATGAGGCTGCTCCTGTAGCAGCCTGGACGAGCTTGGATTTGGTTATGGTGCCTAACTGCAACTCGGGGACGAGGGATCTCTAGTGGCAGGAGGTGACAGTGGCGAGAACGGTGAGGCAGGGACATGGTAGACACTATACACAACAAAAGACATGCATACAACTTGCCCTCTGGATTACAATGAATGGCTCTATTCAGCTTCAATCACAGCTCTAATCACCTCCAATCATAGCTCTAATCAGCTCTAATCTGGATAGTCATTGATAATCACATGAAAAGCGAAGTGAATGCAACTTTAGCATGAGAGGAGTAGTATGTTTAAACGAACAAACACGTATGTATGAAGAGGCTTGTGTATAACCCGTCTATACACACACACACACACACACACACACACACACCAGCAATGCGCTATTACCCTGGGAATGGGGATTGGGTCGGTGATGGGAGGCAAGGCAGTTACGTCGATATGAAAGTAATACCCCCCCAAGCATTTCCTGCCATCAAAACGAACGAAATCAATAACTGCGAAAGTTTCTTTTGAATTATTTTTCATTCATTCATAATTGGTTTCTGGCCATTGGTTAGCGCAAATTAATGTTTGTGTTTATGTCGAACTGATTTTTTTTATCTTTTTTTTTTGTTCCATGTAGAGTCGGAAGCCTAGTGTTTTAACAGGTTGATCTGTAGGTTCGCTTAATAATCGCTCACCTTAGTTGCTTTTAGTTGACGGTGAATGTAGATTTCAGGGCGAGTGTTCACGAGCATTTGAAATAGAATCGAAATACTTTGACACGAATTCTGGCAGCTAATTAATGCAGTAATTGGTTAAAATACGGTTGTTTACATAGAGCTCTTACGCGTTTTGAAAAAAAAAAATGATTCGTTATTTTGAAGCCAATATGTTTGCGGTGAATAAATTCAGCGATTATTTGCAGTTTGACCGGTAATAATGTTTACAATATATATTGTAATTATGATTATTATTTTTCATGGTGCTATTTCCTGTGGGGCGGGGTAGCGCCAGGTATGGATGAAGACAAACAAGTATATGTATGTGTGTGTATGTATATGTATGTAAATGTGTATGTTGATATGTATGCGTGTGTATATATGCGTGTATGGACGTTTATGTATTTATGTATATGTATATATATATATATATATATATATATATATATATATATATATATATATATATATATATATATATATATATGTATATATATATATGTGTGTGTGTGTGCGTATATATGAGTGAATGGGCCAATTTTCGTCTGTTTCCTGGCGCTACCTCACTGACGTGGGAAACCGCAATCAAGTATGATAATGATGATAATATATATATATATATATATATATATATATATATATATATATATATATATATATATATATATATATATATATATATATATATATATATATATACCCCAGCATGAGTCAGGTACCCATTTTATCGACCCACCCCCAAGGATGGATGAACAGTTGGATTGACTGTGAACCGAAATGCGCAATCAGAATCCGAACCTGTGCGCTGGACCCTGGGCATCGCTAACCGCTACACAGCGGAGGTCCACATGTCCACCTCCTGATATCATGTATGATACACACAAACCAGAAACAACCTCCCACAGCCAAGAGCCATAGACACAATGGTCACTGCTTCACTTACCCTGCCTGGTTCAGTTCATTCACAACCCGTTGCCCTCTATATTACCCATCGACCCAGGTCGTTCTATTCAATGCATGCCTCTCGCTGCTCAGGCCCCGATGACTCGAGGTCTTTTTCACTCCATCCTTCAACCACCTTCTCACCCCTTCCTCCCTGTGCTCTTAACACGTAGATTCTCTTACTAACTCTTAATCTTACGTATCCTCTCCCTACGCCCCAAACTATTTTTGCACACGCTCGTCAGCCTTTCTAACCACACCATTCAATGACACCCTCATTCCTTACACATTTCATCGCAGTATACCATTTTCTTTACTCTTACCTTCAAAGTCCAATATTCGCATTCACACAACACTGTTGAGACGTCAAACATACTCAACTTTGCCCTAACAGACACTGACTGAGCTCTCCTTCCTAAGCTCCTTAACGCACCCACGTCCACCTTATGACTTAGTTCAGCCTCCAATGGTTCCACCCACTGCCACGCTCACTCTTGCGTACCCTAAAGCTCTCTACACCCTCCAGGGCCTCTTCGTTTACACGTACAAAGACAATTGACACGGTTGTTCATATTTATTCTCACGTCTCCCCTTTCATGCACTCTCAGAGTATATCATAAGAATAAAGAGTTCGTCTCTGGAGTATGCCACAAGAACCGCGTCATATGCAAACAGCAACAGATCTAACTCTATCGCCAGTATTTTGTTGTCTTCCTCCCCCTTCGCTCCAAGACCTTCGCATCTACCCACATTTACTGCAAACAATTCGCCCTCCTCGCTTCCTACTCGCACACATGCCTAATTCTCTGCAGTGATAATATTGATTCCTACTGCTACTTCTGTTACTACTAATACTACTACTACTACTACTACTACTACTACCACTACTACCATCACCACTCTACTGCTATTACTATTGTCGAATATATTTGGGAAATTACTGGGGAATTATTGAAATGGAATAGAAAAAAGAAAACCGTGTGGAAATGTTGAAATTGTCACGAGATTGTGTCGTCAAAGGGAACAACACTGGAGACGACATGGTGCCGGAGTAGGTAGCTTTCCTTGCGTTCAATTATTCATTGTTTCGAGTCCGGACTCAGAGTCCCAGATGCTTCGAAAAGATATAAACAAAATGTTCTCTTGTAGGGTTCGTTGCGGTAGGATCTAATCTGCATATCTTTGACTGACTATATATATATATAGTCAGTACACTGTGAGAAACTGCAGAAGCTGGTGACTGAGTTTGGTAAAGTGTGTGAAAGAAGAAAGTTAAGAGTAAATGTGAATAAGAGCAAGGTTATTAGGTACAGTAGGGTTGAGGGTCAAGTCAATTGGGAGGTAAGTTTGAATGGAGAAAAACTGGAGGAAGGAAAGTGTTTTAGATATCTGGGAGTAGATCTGGCAGCGGATGGAACCATGGAAGCGGAAGTGGATCATAGGGTGGGGGAGGGGGCGAAAATTCTGGGAGCCTTGAAGAATGTGTGGAAGTCGAGAACATTATCTCGGAAAGCAAAAATGGGTATGTTTGAAGGAATAGTGGTTCCAACAATGTTGTATGGTTGCGAGGCGTGGGCTATGGATAGAGTTGTGCGCAGGAGGATGGATGTGCTGGAAATGAGATGTTTGAGGACAATGTGTGGTGTGAGGTGGTTTGATCGAGTAAGTAACGTAAGGGTAAGAGAGATGTGTGGAAATAAAAAGAGCGTGGTTGAGAGAGCAGAAGAGGGTGTTTTGAAATGGTTTGGTCACATGGAGAGAATGAGTGAGGAAAGATTGACTAAGAGGATATATGTGTCGGAGGTGGAGGGAACGAGGAGAAGTGGGAGACCAAATTGGAGGTGGAAAGATGGAGTGAAAAAGATTTTGTGTGATCGGGGCCTGAACATGCAGGAGGGTGAAAGGAAGGCAAGGAATAGAGTGAATTGGATCGATGTGGTATACCGGGGTTGACGTGCTGTAAGTGGATTGAATCAGGGCATGTGAAGCGTCTGGGGTAACCCATGGAAAGCTGTGTAGGTATGTATATTTGCGTGTGTGGACGTTTGTATATACATGTGTATGGGGGTGGTTTGGGCCATTTCTTTCGTCTGTTTCCTTGCGCTACCTCGCAAACGCGGGAGACAGCGACAAAGCCAAAAAAAAAGAAAAAAAAATTATATATATATATATATATATATATATATATATATATATATATATATATATATATATATATATATATATATATATATCCCTGGGGATAGGGGAGGCAGAATACTTCCCACGCATTCCTCACGTGTCGTAGAAGGCGACTAAAGGGGACGGGATTTGGGTGCTGGAAACCCTCCCCTCCTTGTATTTTAACTTTCTAAAAGGGGAAACAAGAAGGAGTCACGCGGGGAGTGCTCATCCTCCTCGTAGACTCAGATTGGGGTGTCTAAATGTGTGTGGATGTAACCAAGATGAGAAAAAAGGAGAGATCGGTGGTATGTTTCAGGAAAGGAACCTGGATGTTTTGGCTCTGAGAGAAAGGAAGCTCAAGGGTAAAGGGGAAGAGTGGTTTGGAAATTTCTCAGGAGTAAAGTCAGGGGTTAGTGATAGGACAAGAGCAAGGGAAGGAGTAGCACTACTCGTGAAACAGGAGTGGTGGGAGTATGTGATAGAGTGTAAGAAAGTAAACTCTAGATTGATATGGGTAAAACTGAAAGTGGATGGAGAGAGATGGGTGATTATTGGTGTATATGCACGTGGGCATGAGAAGAAAGATCATGAGAGGCAAGTGTTTTGGGAGCAGCTGAGTGAGTGTGTTAGTAGTTTTGATGCACGAGACCGGGTTATAGTGATGGGTGATTTGAATGCAAAGGTGAGTAATGTGGCAGTTGAGGGAATAATTGGTGTACATGGGGTGTTCAGTGTTGTAAATGGAAATGGTGAAGAGCTTGTAGATTTATGTGCTGAAAAAGGACTAGTGATTGGGAGTACCTGGTTTAAAAAGAGAGATATACATAAGTATACGTATGTAAGTAGGAGAGATGGCCAGAGAGCGTAATTGGATTACGTGTTAATTGATAGGCGCGCGAAAGAGAGACTTTTGGATGTTAATGAGCTGAGAGGTGCAACTGGGGGATGTCTTATCATTATCTTGTGGAGGCGAAGGTGAAGATTTGTAGGGGTTTTCAGAAAAGAAGAGAGAATGTTGGGGTGTAAAGAGTGGTGAGAGTAAGTGAGCTTGGGAAGGAGACTTGTGTGAGGAAGTACCAGGAGAGACTGAGTACAGAATGGAAAAAGGTGAGAACAAAGGAGGTAAGGGGAGTGGGGGAGGAATGGGATGTATTTAGGGAAGCAGTGATGGCCTGCGCAAAAGATGCTTGTGACATGAGAAGCGTGGGAGGTGGGCAGATTAGAAAGGGTAGTGAGTGGTGGGATGAAGAAGTAAGAGTATTAGTGAAAGAGAAGAGAGAGGCATTTGGACGATTTTTGCAGGGATATGATGCAAATGAGTGGGAGATGTATGAAAGAAAGAGGCAGGGGGTCAAGAGAAAGGTGCAAGAGGTGAAAAAGGTGGCAAATGAGAGTTGGGGTGAGAGAGTATCATTAGATTTTAGGGAGAATGAAAAGATGTTTTGGAGGAAGGTAAATAAAGTGCGTAAGAGAAGGGAACAAATGGGAACTTCAGTGAAGGGGGCTAATGGGGAGGTGATAACAAGTAGTGGTGATGTGAGGAGATGGAGTGAGTATTTTGAAGGTTTGTTGAATGTGCTTGATGATAGAGTGGCAGATATAGGGTATTTTGGTCGAGGTGGTGTGCAAAGTGAGAGGGTTAAGGAGAATGATTTGGTAAACAGAGAAGAGGTAGTAAAGGCTTTGCGGAAGATGAAAGCCGGCAAGGCAGCGGGTTTGGATGGTATTGCAGTGGAATTTATAAAAAAAAGGGGGTGACTGTATTGTTGACTGGTTGGTAAGGTTATTTAACGTATGTATGACTCATGGTGAGGCGCCTGTGGATTGGCGGAATGCTTGCATAGTGTCACTGTACAAAGGCAAATGGGATAAAAGTGAGTGCTCAAATTACAGAGGTATAAGTTTGTTGAGTATTCCGAGTTAGATTATATGAGAGGGTATTGACTGAGAGGGTGAAGGCATGTACAGAGCATCAGATTGGGTTAAAGCAGCGTGGTTTCAGAAGTGGTAGAGGATGTGTGGATCAGGTGTTTGCTTTGAAGAATGTATGTGAGAAATACTTAGAAAAGCAAATGGATTTGTACGTAGCATTTATGAATCTGGAGAAGGCATATGATAGAGTTGATAGAGATGCTCTGTGGAAGGTACTAAGAATATATGGTGTGGGACGCAAGTTGTTAGAAGCAGTGAAAAGTTTTTATCGAGGATATAAGGCATGTGTACGTGTAGGAAGAGAGGAAAGTGACTGGTTCTCAGTGAATGTAGGTTTGCGGCAGGGGTGTGTGATGTCTCCATGATTGTTTAATTTGTTTATGGATGGGGTTGTTAGGGAGGTGAATGCAAGAGTTTTGGAAAGAGGGGCAAGTATGAAGTCTGTTGTGGATGAGAGAGCTTGGGAAGTGAGTCAGCTGTTGTTCGCTGATGATACAGCGCTGGTGGTTGATTCGTGTGAGAAACTGCAGAAACTGGTGACTGAGTTTGGTAAGGTGTGTGAAAGAAGAAAGCTGAGAGTAAATGTGAACAAGAGCAAGGTTATTAGGAACAGTAGGGTTGAGGGACAAGTCAATTGGGAGATAAGTTTGATTGGAGAAAAACTGGAGGAAATGAAGTGTTTTAGATATCTGGGAGTGGATCTGGCAGCGGATGGAACCATGGAAGCGGAAGTTAATCATAGGATGGGGTGGGGGAGGGGGGAGGGGCGAAAGTTCTGGGAGCGTTGAAGAAGTGTGGAAGTCGAGAACATTATCTCGGAAAGCAAAAATGGGTATGTTTGAAGGAATAGTGGTTCCAACAATGTTATATGGTTGTGAGGCGTGAGCTATGGATAGAGTTGTGCGGAGGAGGGTGGATGTGCTGAAAATGAGATGTTTGAGGACAATATGTGGTGTGAGGTGGTTTGATCGAGTAAGTAATAATAGGGTAAGAGAGATGTGTGGTAATAAAAAGAGTGTGGTTGAGAGAGCAGAAGAGGGTGTTTTGAAATGGTTTGGTCACATGGAGAGAATGAGTGAGGAAAGATTGACCAAGAGGATATATGTGTCAGAGGTGGAGGGAACGAGGAGAAGTGGGAGACCCAGATGGAGTGAAAAAGATTTTGAGTGATCGGGGCCTGGACATGCAGGAGGGTGAAAGGCGTGCAAGGAATAGAGTGAATTGGAACGATGTGGTATACCGGGGTCGACGTGCTGTCAATGGATTGAACCAGGGCATTTGAAGCGTCTGGGGTAAACCATGGAAAGTTTTGTGGGGCCTGGATGTGGAAAGGGAGCTGTGATATATATATATATATATATATATATATATATATATATATATATATATATATATATATATATATATATATATATATTTTTTTTTTTTTTTTTGCTTTGTCGCTGTCTCCCTTGTTTGCAAGGTAGCGCAAGGAAACAGACGAAAGAAATGGCCCAACCCACCCCCATACACATGTATATACATACACGTCCACACACGCAAATATACATACCTACACAGCTTTCCATGGTTTACCCCAGACGCTTCACATGCCCTGATTCAATCCACTGACAGCACGTCAACCGCGGTATACCACATCGCTCCAATTCACTCTATTCCTTGCCCTCCTTTCACCCTCCTGCATGTTCAGGCCCCGATCACACAAAATCTTTTTCACTCCAGCTTTCCACCTCCAATTTGGTCTCCCTCTTCTCCTCGTTCCCTCCACCTCCGACACATATATCCTCTTGGTCAATCTTTCCTCACTCATTCTCTCCATGTGACCAAACCATTTCAAAACACCCTCTTCTGCTCTCTCAACCACGCTCTTTTTATTTCCACACATCTCTCTCACCCTTACGTTACTTACTCGATCAAACCACCTCACACCACACATTGTCCTTAAACACCTCATTTCCAGCACATCCATCCTCCTGCGCACAACTCTATCCATAGCCCACGCCTCGCAACCATACAACATTGTTGGAACCACTATTCCTTCAAACATACCCATTTTTGCTTTCCGAGATAATGTTCTCGACTTCCACACATTCTTCAAGGCCCCCAGAATTTTCGCCCCCTCCCCCACTCTATGATCCACTTCCGCTTCCATGGTTCCATCCGCTGCCAGATCCACTCCCAGATATCTAAAACACTTCACTTCCTCCAGTTTTTCTCCATTCAAACTCACCTCCCAATTGACTTGACCCTCAACCCTACTGTACCTAATAACCTTGCTCTTATTCACATTTACTCTTAACTTTCTTCTTTCACACACTTTACCAAACTCAGTCACCAGCTTCTGCAGTTTCTCACATGAATCAGCCACCAGCGCTGTATCATCAGCGAACAACAACTGACTCACTTCCCAAGCTCTCTCATCCCCAACAGACTTCATACTTGCCCCTCTTTCCAAAACTCTTGCATTCACCTCCCTAACAACCCCATCCATAAACAAATTAAACAATCATGGAGACATCACACACCCCTGCCGCAAACCTACATTCACTGAGAACCAATCACTTTCCTCTCTTCCTACACGTACACATGCCTTACATCCTCGATAAAAACTTTTCACTGCTTCTAACAACTTGCCTCCCACACCATATATTCTTAATACCTTCCACAGAGCATCTCTATCAACTCTATCATATGCCTTCTCCAGATCCATAAATGCTACATACAAATCCATTTGCTTTTCTAAGTATTTCTCACATACATTCTTCAAAGCAAACACCTGATCCACACATCCTCTACCACTTCTGAAACCACACTGCTCTGACCCAGTCTGATGCTCTGTATATGCCTTCACCCTCTCAATCAATATCCTCCCATATAATTTACCAGGAATACTCAACAAACTTATACCTCTGTAATTTGAGCACTCACTCTTATCCCCTTTGCCTTTGTACAATGGCACTATGCACGCATTCCGCCAATCCTCAGGCACCTCACCATGAGTCATACATACATTAAATAACCTTACCAACCAGTCAACAATACAGTCACCCCCTTTTTTAATAAATTCCACTGCATAGCAGTATTATTACAAGTTTGATGATAGTTATTGTGTTTCTGAAATATGAATGACACTTACCCAAACACACGAATGACATTGTTAACTAAGAGAAACGACCATATTCAGTAGAATTCTGTAATATCTGGTAATGTTGAATTTGTGAGGAAGATGACTCCATGTGAAAGAGCTATTGATTCTTACAATTTAAAAAGGACGGTGAAAATTTCTTGTCAAATTTATTTTGATAAATTCATACGAATAATTGATCTTAGAAAGAGTTCTCTTAACTTATAGGTGGTGTGAATCATGCAAGGGAATGTAATGTAGACTTGAGGCCAATTTATCATACCAAGGAATCTCGATGTCGAGATGTAGCACATCTATTTGATTTTATTTTTGGAGTTTTCCCAGTTTTCTTTCGATCGCCTTTGTATTACACCTTTTTCTCTACCTCTCTCTTCACCCTTACCCCATCCAGCCACTTGGATCCGTAGCCAAAAAGGTGACAAATGTTAAAGTAGATATAGAATTATACTTTAAGGAAGATAAGCCTTAAATATGTACGTTTTCTGTGATTGAGATGTAAGAGAAAACGGAATTCTAGCATATACAATTTATGAATTGCACATATTGACTTCATATCTCTTGACGTCACGATTGTTACCAGATCCTTTGAGAACAGAACTGGATATTACCATTACTGTACACAGAGTGACAGATTAGTAATCATGTAATGGCTTATTGCTGGGTTGGGTAAAGGTAGACTATGAATTTTATTGCGGTGATCACACTCCTAATATCGATTGCAAAGGCTTTTGAACAAAGCTGTCTTATAGGCTAATTTTTCTCACCTCGAAAACCCGTTATATATGATGGAAATATATAACAAGAATGACGGTGTCTGTAGATATAATGTTCCCATGATTTGTGATTGTGAGAGACTTTGAAATTGACATTATTAGGCCCGACAGAACCCCGAAATACACGTAATTCGGTCTTTAAACTATTCATTTCACCTAAAATATAAGTATAAATGCTACGTTTTTCAGCAATTAAAAGTAAATATATAGCCAAACATTCTGAAAATTTATATGAACTCAGCCTTTCTTTTCAATATATATATATATATATATATATATATATATATATATATATATATATATATATATATATATATATATATATATATATATATATCCAATCACTTCTCCTACACGTACACATGCCTTACATCCTCGATAAAAACTTTTCACTGCTTCTAACAACTTGCCTATGCATATGCACCAATAATCACCCATCTCTCTCCATCAACTTTCAGTTTTACCCATATCAATCGAGAATTTACTTTCTTACATTCTATCACATACTCCCACAACTCCTGTTTCAGGAGTACTGCTACTCCTTCCCTTCCACACACGCAAATATACATACCTACACAGCTTTCCATGGTTTACCCCAGACGCTTCACATGCCCTGATTCAATCCACTGACAGCACGTCAACCCCGGTATACCACATCGATCCAATTCACTCTATTCCTTGCCCTCCTTTCACCCTCCTGCATGTTCAGGCCCCGATCACACAAAATCTTTTTCACTCCATCTTTCCACCTCCAATTTGGTCTCCCACTTCTCCTCGTTCCCTCAACCTCCGACACATATATCCTCTTGGTCAATCTTTCCTCACTCATTCTCTCCATGTCCCCAAACCATTTCAAAACACCCTCTTCTGCTCTCTCAACCACGCTCTTTTTATTTCCACACATCTCTCTTACCCTTACGTTACTTACTCGATCAAACCACCTCACACCACACATTGTCCTCAGACATCTCATTTCCAGCACATCCATCCCCCTGCGCACAACTCTATCCATAGCCCACGCCTCGCAACCATACAACATTGTTGGAACCACTATTCCTTCAAACATACCCATTTTTGCTTTCCGAGATAATGTTCTCGACTTCCACATATTCTTCAAGGCTCCCAGAATTTTCGCTCCCTCCCCCACCCTATGATCCACTTCCGCTTCCATGGTTCAATCCGCTGCCAGATCCACTCCCAGATATCTAAAACACTTCACTTCCTCCAGTTTTTCTCCAATCAAACTTACCTCCCAATTGACTTGACCCTCAACCCTACTGTACCTAATAACCTTGCTCTTATTCACATTTACTCTTAACTTTCGTCTTTCACACACTTTACCAAACTCAGTCACCAGCTTCTGCAGTTTCTCACATGAATCAGCCACCAGCGCTGTATCATCAGCGAACAACAACTGACTCACTTCCCAAGCTCTCTCATCCACAACAGACTTCATACTTGCCCCTCTTTCCAAAACTCTTGCATTCACCTCCCTAACAACCCCATCCATAAACAAATTAAACAACCATGGAGACATCACACACCCCTGCCGCAAACCTACATTCACTGAGAACCAATCACTTTCCTCTCTTCCTACACGTACACATGCCTTACATCCTCGATAAAAACTTTTCACTGCTTCTAACAACTTTCCTCCCACACCATATATTCTTAATACCTTCCACAGAGCATCTCTATCAACTCTATCATATGCCTTCTCCAGACCCATAAATGCTACATACAAATCCATTTGCTTTTCTAAGTATTTCTCACATACATTCTTCAAAGCAAACACCTGATCCACACATCCTCTACCACTTCTGAAACCACACTGCTCTTATATATATATATATATATATATATATATATATATATATATATATATATATATATATATATATATATATATATATATATATATATAATTCACTTGACTGCATGTCGTGAATACCTTAAAACGTGCCTTGGTTTATTGATAAGGAAGCAAATCTTCATCAATTAGGTAACCAACGCTTTGATGATGTAGAAATTTATCTTAAGTGGCAGACGATAGCGAATGAATTGACTCTTGTAAAGAAAACAGAAATAGTTAATACATTAGAATAGTTAACCGTATTAATTGGTGTAAATTCACCCACTCTCCGTTTTTGTTATAGGTTTCTAAAATGCTTTCTTTCTCGAGATAATTCTATCTATATTTACTGTCAGATTACAAGGACGTCAAGAGTGCACAGGGAATTTTGAATTTGGAAAACTGAATAACCATCAGTTGAGCCCACTTTGGCTGGACTTTGGGGATCCAAAAGAATATAAAGATTTTTGTCTCTTTCTCGACTTCAAGAAGAAAATAAAAGAAAACGTATCGCGGACTGTTTACGTGGATGAATAGATGATAAGGTCTAAGTGTGATCTTCTGCCCCTCTGTGTATACTTATATTAAGTATATATTTTAATGTATTTATGATACTAACGGGGAATATTTACCTACCTTCTGATCTACCTGTTGGCTAAGGGCCAATGGCTTTAAAGCAGCCCAAGGCTAGTGCTGTGTTGGTGTTTCATGCAGCTAAGGGCTCACCAGCAATCCCAAGGCTTGTTCTTGTAGCTAAGGGCCGGCTGCTGCTCTCGCGTCGCGGGCCTTGAGGTTGCCAAGTCAAAATTCAGCCACATGTATTATTGCTGAAGGCAGGAACAGACGCACGCACGGTGGATGAGATTCGGCTGAACACGAACGCGCTCACGTACACACGCGAGTACAAAACCCCTTCTCCATATTGGAAAAATAGGTAATCGCCAGCATGTACAGCTTAGGCTGGGGTGTGTCTGTATGCATACATAGCGTTAAAGACATGATACACACACACACACACACACACACACACACACACACATATATATATATATATATATATATATATATATATATATATATATATATATATATATATGTATATATATATTAATCTATTTTTTTTTTCATACTATTCACCATTTCCCGCGTTAGCGAGGTAGCGTTAAGAACAGAGGACTGGTCCTCTGAGGGAATATCCTCACCTGGCCCCCTTCACTGTTCCTTCTTTTGGAAAATTGAAAAATAAAGAGAGGGGAGGATTTCCAGCCCCCCCGCTCCCTCCCATTTTAGTCGCCTTCTACGACACGCAGGGAATACGTGGGAAGTATTCTTTCTCCCCTATCCCTAGGGAGGTATATATATATATATATATATATATATATATATATATATATATATATATATATATATATATATATATATATATATACAAGGCTATGAGACTGGGGAGCAACAGAACGGTAAAACTTATTCGTACACGCAGGTAAACACAGGTTATGAGGAAGGCCTGGAAAGTTATGGTTGGCAATAGTTACTGCAAGGTTGGTGGTAGAAAGAGTACTTGTGGTGTTGTAGTTGTGGCAGCAGCAGCAGCGGTGGTGGTGGTAGAGGTTTGTTTGGTTATGAGGATGCTGTGTCTACAGACAACCGTATAACCATTTGCCACTGGTGGTGTTGCTGGAGTGCAGTCACCCCCCACAGTATTGAAAATGGAGTTCGTTTGCCTCTTGGGAATAAACGTAAATCTAAAATCTGGCAGTGGTTGTCTCATGGCAGCAGAGGAATGTGAATGTGTTTTATGGTGGTGATTTGTTTATCATGTACTGATAAATATTTATAGTAATGCTGGTGAGTCATAATATTATTGATGAATGTTTATAGTGATGGTGAATTATAATATTACTGATGAATATTATTATAGTGGTGGTGAATTATTATAGTGGTGGTGATTGGGTGTAGTGGTGGCGAATGAACATAGTTGTGATGAATGGATATAGTGGTGGTGAATGATTATAGCTGTGGTAAATGATTATAGAAGTGGTTAATAGTAGTGACAGATGGTTAACGCACATTATCAATAAGTAGTTACAGTAGTAGCGAAGGGTTACGTCACTAGATGGTGTTTCATGTGGGGATTCACAAAATACTAAATTAAGGGTAGTTACAGTAACGGATGGTTACAACGATTACAGTCACAGTTCACACTTTCCTCGGAATAGATTATGCAAATGCACACAGTATGCAAAGCTAGTCTTTTAGAGTCAAAAACAGAAGCATGAGATGAAAGTCATGATTGATGCTCGTAACTCTTGGTTAGATACTTAAAACAGTTGTCTATCCAGAGTATGCAGCTCCAGCGTACAATCTTCTCAGCAATTACAAGGGGAACGAAGAAGACTCTGGTGTCTTGCTCCTCGTCAAAGACAGTGTACCAACCATGTTGAAAGGTAAATAGATGCTGCTAAATGATCGACTTTATTTTGATATAGATTAAAGATATGTTTTGTTTGAAAAAAATGACAATGGGATTAGTTTACAGAGGTAGACAGAAGACACTATGACCATAATACAGTTCGGTCAGAAGCGCACGCCTGATGTGAATGCCTTAGTCTTGGTTCTAGCAATGAGCAACATGGCAGAGTAGGCTGGATGAATATGTTAAGAACAAACAAAAAGAAACACAGAAGCAGTAAGGAGCTGTCTGTAGTGTTTCCCATTGAGGCCATATTATGTGTTGGTCAAGGCTGCGCCGTCTGTGATAGCTTGGGGGAAGGCAGCGGGTCGTTTTACACAATGAGCCGAGGTCGTTCATGGAATGTAGAGAGGTGGTTTGTGGAACTGGTGGCGGATGTGGGGTTTTAGAGACAGCTCTGAAAGTGGCACTAAAGGCGATTGGTAAAGTCAATTGAATGAAGAAGGCGATTGGTAGAGTCAAGGAATGAAGGAAGAGCAAGCTTGGTTAGCATATGTACTCCCCCAGTCGACACAGGACAGCTCATGATTAGTCTCGTAACCCTGGTTTGAAGAACAGGAGAAAACGAGGAAGTTATGGGTCAGCCATAGATAGCTGGATGGCATGATAAGCTGTTACATATCGTATAGAGAGTAGGTCATAACTCCTCGCCGTCAACTCTTTAATATACTTTCCTTTGAAGATACGACGAGGAATAGGGTTTACGTGACGAAAGTGTCTGTTTTTCACACCTCATAAGTTCGTGTATCAATAATAGGTTGGTATATGATTACATATGGTTCACTTACATCACTGTGAAACACGGGGAGGGCAATCCTCATCCCTCAGAAGTCAGCGAGGCACATTGTGCTTCGAAGCATTGATATCCGTCCTTTTCCAAGGTTGGTCTGGCGGGGCGGCGGAGTTGTGCACGGGTGGCGTGGTGCCCTGGGAGGCAGTGTGTGGTTGGCGGTGGTGTGGTGCGCATGTGGGTGCGTGAGTATTGTACATGTGGTTGGTGTTGGTGCTGGCTACTACTGGGACTGGAGAGGGCAGCAACACGTCAGACGGCGGCCGGCTGCACCAGGACAAACACATGCAACACGCCAGGGTCCGACAACCCTTGAGCTTGAGCCTCAACAGAAGAGAGACGCCGCAGGTGCAGCTGCTGCAATCATCACCGTAATTAATGTGATGGTAATGACTCTTATCTTTTCCCCTTATCTCCATCCATATGATTTTCTTTCTCCCCAGGAAAGCATAGAATGCAATATGCGTCATAGGGTTAAATTTCAAGTCTTTGATGTTAGTGATTTCTTTGGAATGAGAAGTATGGATTAGAGGAGTCAAAGGAACCTTGGTTGTATAACTGACATCTCTAGATTAACTTTGATTTCCTCATTCGCTGCTTGCTTCCGCTCGCCCCGTCCTTAGCTTCAGTCAAAATGACAACTTGCACGCGAGGGAGGAGGGGGAAGCAGTAGTGCTGTGGGCGTTGAGGATAATTAAAGAGGTAAAGGGGAGTTATTTTGTATGATTGGTTTATGTTTTTTTAAATGTAGGGGACGCAAGGGCAGCCATGTCTCCAGTTTGAGCCGCCAAGAACATTTACAACACATGGTTCATTCCCGCAGCAGGAGTTGTCATGTTGAGGGCTGGAGGAACACTGTGAGGCTGGGGCGCTCTCCTCGACCACTGGTCATCATTGCGCTGCACGCACCCACCTTCCTGCCTCAGACAACACCAGCAGGAGCACCAGCAGTACCTGGCGACACGCACGTGTTACCTGGTGACTGTGTACCAGGCACCGACCCAACACTGCTCCTCTACACCCGCCAGTCCCTGACCTTCTCTCCTTTGCCTCCCGTCTCGCCCTCCTGAAGGTCGAACAAGGTGCCACGGACAGCGGCGAGGTCGTTCGACCTCTGTGACCCTGGCTGAAGGACCGACACACCAGTCATGGCAGCAGCAGCACTCTCTCTCCTAGTTCTCATGTGAGTGTTCTAACCCTTATACCCTCCACTCGCCATGTGTACACTTGTTGAACACCGTCCACACAATCCTGTCGTACATGTGTCTATTTCCCATCTATACTTTCTGCTATTTCACCCCAGCATCTTCGATCTACCTTTTTTTTCTTTGAAATCTCATGTTCTTCTTATTTTCTCCTCTTCCTCTATTCTCGTATCACTATCTTAGGTTTCATCTATGGCCAGGACTCGGGGAGGGTTTTGAATCCATGAATGAAGCCTTCGACGCAAGAGCGGAGACACATTACAATCTCGAAATTCGTGAAACCAGCACGAGGCCGAAGCCTTGCGAGGTATGAGACAGCGTGAGAAGAAGAACCTCCCACAGAACACTAGGACACGAAGCTGTTGTGGTTCTAATAATTCACCTGAGACCAGACACGAACGAGGCTCGACTCGAAATATGAATTAGTTGATCCTTAACAGCGGCAAGGGGTTAAAGGCCTGGTCTTGGGGTAATGAAAAGTGGAGGGAGGAGAAAGAGGAGGAAGACCCATCTGTAGGGAGGCTCGAGTCTATAGGGCTATTGAGGGAACGATTGTGATGACGGAGGTCAGGGCGCTCAAGAGATAGTAGAAGATAAAGGTGTGTGTGTCACGCCACCTCAGGGACTTCTAAGTGTGACACAACTATATTACCTGACGCACACACGATGGCGTCACACGTTACGCACGACATTCTCCCGTTACGTAATGTTTTGAAAAAGAAAACTCTCGTCTTCGTGTGTGATGGTATCATAGTTCGTGAATGTGGACGACCTCATAACCAGGTGAAGTGTGCCATGAGGGGCTCGAACCGCCGTCCTTGTTATTCCCAAGGCGACGGAGTAGCATGATAGTAATTTTAGTGTCTGTGGTCGCCAAGGTCACAAGAGGTCATGCTGAGGTTCCTACCAGGCAGGTCACTCGATGGCAACAGTCATTTCTCTGTGACGATTTCGTCGTCATCTCGAATCGTTATAGCCTTAGGGCGTTCTCCCACATAACAAGTGCTTTGGAATAACACGTTCTCCCTAACACGTCCTGCTATGTTATGCCTCCTCCCATCTAACACGTCCCCACATGTAGCACGTCCTCCCATGTAGCACGTCCTTCCATGTAGCACGCCCTCATATGTAGCACGTCCTCCCATGTAGCACGGCCTCATATGTAGCACGTCCTCCCATGTAGCACGTCCTCCCATGTAGCACGCCGTCATATGTAGCACATCCTCCCATGTAGCACGGCCTCATATGTAGCACGTCCTCCCATGTAACACGTCCTCCCATGTAGCACGTCCTCCCATGTAGCACGTCCTCCCATGTAGCACGCCGTCATATGTAGCACATCCTCCCATGTAGCACGGCCTCATATGTAGCACGTCCTCCCATGTAACACGTCCTCCCATGTAGCACGTCCTCCCATGTAGCACATCCTCCCATGTAACACGTCCTCCCATGTACAGTAGGTTCACCATTGCTCAGGCCCCCATGGTGCTGGCATACCCATCACTGACCATCTGAATGTCAATTCATCTTTTTTTCTTAAGACAAAAATAAAGATAGTTTTCAAAATACTGCTTCAGATGGCTTCTGGGGCGGGCGAGAGAACCGAAATCCTTCCCGACAATGTCTACGAGTCTTGGGCTGCAAATGCAAAAGAAATGAAGAGGATGAGTGAGCTAGAATTGAAATATTGCCCGAGGACGGTATGTGATATGTGAGGCGAGTCGATCGAATGAGAAATGACGTCTTCAGAGGAAGACGTGATGGCAAACATATTTATACATAGTCGTGAGTACGGTAAAGGAGACTAGTTTACTTCCGCTAAACTGAGCTGTTCCAGCGAATTTTGTATATTAATTTTCGCTCAACCGAACAGATGCGTGTGGTAAATCTAACCGTTTACAACATTTTTTCCGTAGTGTAAGTCGATTTTACATTTTTTTCCGTAGTGTAAGTCGAATTTACAACATTTTTCCCGTAGTGTAAGTCGATTTTACAACATTTTTCCGTAGTGTAAGTCGAATTTACAACATTTTTCCTTAGTGTAAGTCGATTTTACAACATTTTTCCGTAGTGTAAGTCGATTTTACAACATTTTTCCGTAGTGTAAGTCGAATTTACAACATTTTTCCGTAGTGTAAGTCGATTTTACAACATTTTTCCGTAGTGTAAGTCGATTTTACAACATTTTTCCGTAGTATAAGTCGAATTTACATTTTTCCCGTAGTGTAAGTCGAATTTACAACATTTTTCCCGTAGTGTCAGTCGATTATCCCATAAATAATGTGAGTTGAGGAAAGGCAGTGGTTACCCGCCTAAGATTTCTCCCAGAAGGCGTTAAGTAAGGGAATTTACCCAAAACCTCGTCCATATCTGTCCCTCAGATTTGAGGTAAAGTGGCCATTATTGGTTTACACTTGATCCGTGACGGAGAATGTGAGTGTTCTTGCTCAGTCTCTTTGGGCTATGAATCTTGTAGGTCATCAGATAAGACTGGCTGATGTCACGAAGTCCAGGGCATAAAACTGAAGAATTCACAGCCACCTTTGGAGCTTGACGGTTCGCTACGCCATTTGTGTTGTGTACTTAGGGTATATGGCTGCTCGCATCGTAGCCACCACCGCTTGGTAGAATGATTGGTTTCATGTCGCGTGGACCTGGCCGTAAAGCCCCACCACAATTCCATCACGCTATATAGGCAACAGTACTTACTACGCACTCCATTGCTCACCGAGAGGCTATTGGGGGTATGGGATACTACATATGGCGTCCCTTAAAGGATTTTCGTGTGATCTAGCAATACCATTTTTGATCGAAGAACAGTCCATTAAATGAAATGATTTCTGCTGTAAGAGCGATATAGAGAGAAGGTAAAGTAAGGCATATGTCATAATCGCAACGAAATATTTATGACAATGGAAATAAGAAAATGTCACATGAATCATGATTTATTACATTTGATACATATATATTCCTTTTTATATGACTTGGTCACAATACACTTTCAGATGAGGAACTCCATAAATCATATGAGAAAAAAAAATGATCTCACTTGATTCAAGGTTTCGTATTGTAGTGAGGGCGTGTATGGTGTTCGAATCATTTGAACCCGTAAAGTTTTTTTTCGATTGGTGGTTGTCTCACATCCTTAACGACCCTGGCGGCCCAGATTCTCCTGCACGTTTGAGCTGGGACTGTGCTGGAGCCAGTAACCAATGACTGGTCGTATAGTTTGAAAAAACAAAAAGAAAAACAAGCTCTGATCTACCGGTAACTCAGAGCCTCTGATGCCCCAGACGAGCTAGTGTGGGTGGCAGGAAGAGGAGAGAATCGATGCTATGATGGGATTGGGACGATGGCGTGAGGTTGGAAATGGTGGGAGTTCTGCAGGTGTGGGGCATCCGACCATCAGCCCGTAAAGCTTAAAGTTTCACCCAGGATGAAAGAGGGTCAAGTCAGAATATATTCCTGCAAGTCTTTTTCCACGTTATCTTTTATACGCGCAGTTGACGTCAGACTGATGACGTTATTACAGAGCAGGGAGGGAGTTCTGCTCTCGTGAGATCAGATCTTTTATAGAAGGAGGTCGTTCTACATAAGGAGGGAAGTTCTACATTCGTTTGTGTATGGGGGAGGGAGTTCTACACTCATGAGACCCCATCTTGTGTACAGAGGGCGAGTTCTACACTGGTGAGACCCGAGCATGTGTACAGGAAAGGAGTTCTAACGCTTCTATCTTTTTTCTTCTTTTACTTTTACGTACGGCTTGTATGCACAGGTTCGCTACACTTAATCCCCTTAGACTTTGCACCCCAGGCTTGAGTTGTTGTCACAAATGCTTATTCTAATATGTGTCTCTAACGTTGACTGTAAGCGTTCACTGCTCTCACGTTTTGTGCAGGATACACAGTTGGCTGTCCATCACGTCACCGAAGACATTGTGAATAAATTGTAAGATTTAGGAGGAATTTGGCGACCTTTTAACTCAATCTTCCTCAGATAACATTTCTTTATAACATTTCTTTACGTAGTTCGTAGTAGCGTTGATTCAGCAGCTTCATGGAATAACCGTTTTCGATATCGCTTGCCCCTGGCCATAACGAACATCGTAAACTCTTGAAGCAATAGACGGTATAAGTAAAGGTTTCTCTGCGGTCGATGAGTTACAAAAACTCAAGCGGTGGGACTTCAAGATGGCTGCTGAGTTGAGAATGGGATTTTTTCATGATACTTTTTTTCTTTACGAATGTGACTCCAGAAATAATGATGGTTTTCCTTTAAGATTAATATCATGCAAGGCAAAGCGTCTCTCATTATTTTAAAGCTCTATACAAACTCAAAGAGCAATATGGATTTATAATATACCATTTAGGAAAAGCAATTATGTATGACTTGGCATATATTGATTTCCTTACACGTTCAGACGGACAAACAAAAGAAGTGATTTGAGGAAAACGGTGGTGTGCAGTAATCCCGCAGACAACATTTGGGTTGACACTTCAATTCCCTTGGAAGAGAGGGCAACGGAATCACGAGATGTTCCGTGACTATTCGTACTATTCCAAGCGAAGCGTCGTATATGGAAATAAAAGAAAAACCGATAATACAAGTGGAATGGGATGATGGCATCTTAATTAAGGCCATGGTTGGGGGGGCACTGCCTCCTTCCCTAGTGTTTCATCTAGGGTCAGAAGTCGAGTCGATATATACGTGTGTAATCTCGTGCTCCACCCCTCCTCAAACCCGCAGTAAATAGCCATGATAAGCTAGGCTAGTAGTGGGGTTGGTGTAGGTTAGATCTGCCGTGGCTGATGAGGTTACGCAGGGAGTTTTAATAAGATTCGTGTCATGACGAAGTTAATAGAAAGTTGTTGATATTGAATTTGCTTGAAAATAGTAACATTTCTGTAGGGACTGAGCCGCCGGCAGCAAGATATGAAGTGTTTTCCTCAACTGGTTCATATTACCTTCATCTAAATGGCTTTTGTTTTTCTTGGGGGTCCTGTTGTTTGATTGTAAATATGTCAAGGAAAAATCTACAAGATTTACCCAGTAAATCAGATTTGCAATTTTGTTATATTTCTTATTTAATACTCCCTTTCTCTTTTCTTAAATTTTAGGTTAATGCCTTGGGGAATATCATAAGGTAAAGTAACACAGTTTTTGTCATTATCCCGACAGTTTGCAAGCAGGTTGTAATCAGGTCTTTCCTATTGACGGATTTTGCTGTCATCTAGTTACATCAATTGCGAGTGAAGTTTGACGACTTTATAGACGAAGACTTAAACTAATTCTTTGTTAGACTGCAAGATTAGATCCTAAGCAAGGGTAAATGTATTAACATCATCATGTACCACAGCCAGAATATGACTGTCATGTTCTGAGGAAGGATTTGATTGTCATGTTCCACAGCCAGGATATGACGGTCCAGTTCTCACAGATGTCTTGATATCGCTGTAAAATTGACAGTTTTTTGTTCCTGTCATGTTCGATGTCTATTCTTTTATCGATCGTAATGGGTTTTACCGTTTTATGTGGCTGAGATAATTATTCTTCAAGTACTTTTTTTATCATCTTTGTTCTTTGGTGTTTTCTTGAAGGAAAATAAGCGTAAAATAAGATCTACAACGGACTGTTTGGTTGATCTGTGTATGATTTGTTTTGATTGTGGATTGCTTCCGCATTCTTCGCTACACACGGAAGATGTCTTGCGTCGGGCGGGGGATTACGAACTGCTTTGAGCTGTCGGTCATCCATTATTCCCTCCCATGAAGGGCGCTGGAGTGTTTTTCGCTAGAGTCAAACTCATGCAGAGGAGATAAATGTGTTTGTCATGATGTCTTTCCGATTTTGTTGTGATGAATTGAAAGAGAAACTGGGTGCCAGCCACATAGTACTCACATGGCCGAGATCGCGTGAATACGAACGCTCTTAATGGAACACACACACACTCTCTCTCTCTCTCTCTCTCTCTCTCTCTCTCTCTCTCTCTCTCTCTCTCTCTCTCTCTCTCTCTCTCTCTCTCGTAGCTCAATATCCACTATTTTAAATTAGGTAAGAAACGCTTGTTCACTATACGTCAACTAAACCTAAACTTACACTAATCTATACAAGGCCATTCTAGACTTGGATAAAGTATACGTTTGGGTTGTTGTTATTACTTGAACGAAATTTGCAATTTTGACCGCACATTTTCCTTGATCTTCAGGACCCTCCTCACTCTCTCGGGTTTCAACTAAGATTGTAGGTTAGGGGAAAGGTAGTGCACTTAGTGGGTGTAGAACTCATTTTGTCCCCACATATAGTTCTCATTCTTAACATCAAATAAGGTATAAAGTTATTTCAAATAAGGTATATTGTAAAAAGTTATTTTTCAAAATGGAAAAGAGAAATTCTTAAAGAGGTGAAAGGAAAGTTTGTTGTTTGGTGACTTAGGCTTGTGGCTCATCGTCTGTCAAGGTCATTATCTTTGGCCGTCAACGTCCAGTGATCACCATCGAACTTGACACACCTTCTTCAGGTGTTTACGATCATTCTAAAGCCATACACATGTTCAATGGAAGCATGGGTCGTGACTGTGAGGAGAGTTAGAAATAACTTGTTCTCTTATATACAATACTTCATCAGTAGAGTGATATAGGATTAGGATCGAACAGAAAACAAATGGAATCGATCAACCAGGCGTCGGGTGGGTCACGTGGTCTCTTGATCGGCCAAGCTGCCCAACTGCCCTTGTCATTTTTTTTTTTTTTTTTTGAGATGATTAATCCTGGAGCAGTCGAAGCAAAATACATCCTTCTCGAAGATTCCACGAATACTTGTGCAGGTTTCATGTCGTGGGTTCAGGGTTAAGTGCGCGGATCGCGCTGTAGGATTGGTCGTCTAGAAAAGGGGGCAAGGCCGAGTGTGCAACTCAGTCGAGTCTGGTGGAGACCTTATGACCCACTCGATAAATTCCCTATGTTTACTGGTAGATCTTTATAGTTACATCAGTATGCTGGTGAGACCTTGTGTTTTATTACTACTTCAACTCCAATATATATTTATTTATTTACTTATTTATTTTCCTTTCTCGCTGTCTCCCGCGTTAGCGAGGTGGCGCAAGGAAACAGACGAAAGAATGGCCCAACCCACCCACATACACATGTATATACATACACGTCCACACACTCACATATACATACCTATACATCTCAACGTATACATATATATACACACACAGACATATACATATATACACATGTACATAATTCATACTGTCTGCCCTTATTCATTCCCGTCGCCACCCCGCCACACATGAACTAACAACCCCCTACCCCGCATGTGCGCGAGGTAGCGCGAGGAAAAGACAACGAAATCCACATTCGTTCACAGTCTCTAGCTGTCATGTATAATGCACCGAAACCACTGCTCCCTTTCCGCATCCAGTCCCACAAAACTTTCCATGGTTTACCCCAGACGCTTCACTTGCGCTGGTTCAATCCATAGACAGCACGTCGACCCCAGTATACCACATCGTTCCAATTCACCCTATTCCTTGCACGCCTTTCACCCTCCTGCATGTTCAGGCCCCGATCACTCAAAATCTTTTTCACTCCATCTTTCCACCTCCAATTTGGTCTCCCACTTCTCCTCGTTCCCTCCACCTCCGACACATATATCCTCTTGGGCAATCTTTCCTCACTCATTCTCTCCATGTGACCAAACCATTTCAAAACACCCTCTTCTGCTCTCTCAACCACACTCTTTTTATTACCACACATCTCTCTTACCCCTTCATTACTTACTCGATCAAACCACCTCACACCACATATTGTCCTCAGACATCTCATTTCCAGCACATCCACCCTCCTGCGCACAACTCTATCCATAGCCCACGCCTCGCAACCATATAACGTTGTTGGAACCACTATTCCTTCAGACATACCTATTTTTGCTTTCCAAGATAACGTTCTCGACTTCCACACATTCTTCAACGCTCCCAGAACTTTCGCCCCCTCCCCCATCCTATGATTCACTTCCGCTTCCATGGTTCCATCCGCTGCCAAATCCACTCCTAGATATCTAAAACACTTCACTTCCGCCAGCTTTTCTCCATTCAAACTTACCTCCCAATTGACTTGTCCCTCAACCCTACTGTACCTAATAACCTTGCTCTTATTCAGCGCTGTATCATCATCGAACAACAACTGACTCACTTCCCAAGCTCTCTCATCCACAACAGACTGCATACTTGCCCCTCTTTCCAAAACTCTTGCATTCACCTCCCTAACAACCCTATCCATAAACAAATTAAACAACCATGGAGACATCACACACCCCTGCCGCAAACCTACATTCACTGAGAACCAGTCACTTTCCTCTCTTCCTGCACGTACACATGCCTTACATCCTCGATAAAACTTTTCACTGCTTCTAACAACTTTCCTCCCACACCATATATTCTTAATACCTTCCACAGAGCATCTCTATCAACTCTATCATATGCCTTCTCCAGATCCATAAATGCCACATACAAATCCATTTGCTTTTCTAAGTATTTCTCACATACATTCTTCAAAGCAAACACCTGATCCACACATCCTCTACCACTTCTGAAACCACACTGCTCTTCTTCAATCTGATACTCTGTACATGCCTTCACCCTCTCAGTCAATACCCTCCCATATAATTTACCAGGAATGCTCAACAAACTTATACCTCTGTAATTTGAGCACTCACCCTTAGCCCCTTTGCCTTTGTACAATGGCACTATGCAAGCATTCCGCCAATCCACAGGCGCCTCACCATGAATCATACATACATTGAATAACCTTACCAACCAGTCAACAATACAGTCACCCCCTTTTTTAATAAATTCCACTGCAATACCATCCAAACCCGCTGTCTTGCCGGCTTTCATCTTCCGCAAAGCTTTACTACCTCTTCTCTGTTTACCAAATCATTTTCCTTAACCCTCTCACTTTGCACACCACCTCGACCAAAACACCCTATATCTGCCACTCTATCATCAAAGACATTCAACAAACCTTCAAAATACTCACTCCATCTGCTTCTCACATCACCACTACTTATCACCTCCCCATTAGCCCCCTTCACTGAAGTTCCCATTTGCTCCCTTCTCTTACGCACTTTATTTACCTCCTTCCAAAACATCTTTTTATTCTCCCTAAAATTTGATGATACTCTCTCACCCCAAATCTCATTTGCCCTCTTTTTCACCTCTTACACCTTTCTCTTGACCTCCTGCCTCTTTCTTTTATACATCTCCCACTCATTTGCATTTTTTCCTTGCAAAAATCGTCCAAATGCCTCTCTCTTCTCTTTCACTAATAATCTTACTTCTTCATCCCACCACTCACTACCCTTTCTAATCAACCCACCTCCCACTCTTCTCATGCCACAAGCATCCTTTGCGCAGGCCATCACTGCTTCCCTAAATACATCCCATTCCTCCTCCATTCCCCTTACCTCCTTTGTTCTCACTTTTTTCCATTGTGTACTCAGTCTCTCCTGGTACTTCCTCACACAAGTCTCCTTCCCAAGCTCACTTACTCTCACCACTCTCTTCACCCCAACATTCTCTCTTATTTTCTGAAAACCCATACAAATCTTCACCTTCGCCTCCACAAGATAATGATCAGACATCCCTCCAGTTGTACCTCTCAGCACATTAACATCCAAAAGTCTCTCTTTCGCGCGCCTATCAATTAACACGTAATCCAGTAACGCTCTCTGGCCATCTCTCCTACTTACATACGTATACTTATGTATATCTCGCTTTTTAAACCAGGTATTCCCAATCACCAGTCCTTTTTCAGCACATAAATCTACAAGCTCTTCACCATTTCCATTTACAGCACTGAACACCCCATGTATACCAATTATTCCCTCAACTGCCACATTACTCACCGTTGCATTCAAATCACCCATCACTATAACCCGGTCTTGTGCATCAAAACCACTAATACACTCATTCAGCTGCTCCCAAAACACTTGCCTCTCATGATCTTTCTTCTCATGCCCATGTGCATATGCACCAATAATCATCCATCTCTCTCCATCAACTTTCAGTTTTACCCATATCAATCTAGAATTTACTTTCTTACACTCTATCACATACTCCCACAACTCCTGTTTCAGGAGTAGTGCTACTCCTTCCCCTACTCTTGTCCTCTCACTGACCCCTGACTTTACTCCCAAGACATTCCCAAACCACTCTTCCCCTTTACCCTTGAGCTTCGTTTCACTCAGAGCCAAAACATCCAGGTTCCTTTCCTCAAACATAAAACCTGTCTCCTTTTTTCTCATCTTGGTTACATCCACACACATTTAGACACCCTAATCTGAGCCTTCGAGGAGGATGAGTACTCCCTGCGTGACTCCTTTTTCTGTTTCCCCTTTTAGAAAGTTGAAATACAAGGAGGGGAGGGTTTCTGGCCCCCCACTCCCGTCCCCTTGAGTCGCCTTCTACGACACGTGAGGAATGCGTGGGAAGTATTCTTTCTCCCCTATCCCCAGGGATATATATATATATATATATATATATATATATATATATATATATATATATATATATATATATATATATATATATATACATAGATAGATAGATAGATAGATAGATAGATAGATCGATAGATAGATAGATAGATAGATAGATAGATAGATAGATAGATACAACGAGTACTGTGTAGTACTTACTGGTAGTGTGGCGAGCTTAGGGGAGGCAGGTCCAGCGTGTACAGTGGTAATGAGCAGATTGGTGGTATCTGTAATATCTTATTGACCTTGTCTTATCTGGCTTCATGCATCGCGCTCATTTACGTGTAATGAGGGAGTTTTAGAACGGCTTCCGTGCTGATGACTGTGAGACGTGAGGCGGGAGGTGATATACGGTGGTGTGTGTGTGTGTGTGGGGGGGGGGGGAGGGAAGTCGAGAGGACGGTTGGGACGCTACTGGAAATGGTTGTACCACACACACACACACACACACACACACACACAGCTAGAGAGAGAGAGAGAGAGAGAGAGAGAGAGAGAGAGAGAGAGAGAGAGAGAGAGAGAGAGTGTTACATAGGTACACAGACCTCACAAACCCAAGTTCCGATCGAGGTGGTCTGGCCTTATGCTAAAAGAGAGAGAGAGAGAGAGAGAGAGAGAGAGAGAGAGAGAGAGAGAGAGAGAGAGAGAGAGAGAGAGAGAGAGAGAGAGAGAGAGAGAGAGAGAGAGAGAGAGAGAGAGAGATGAGTTGCAACTAATTAGTGCTGTGGATTGTAATAAGCAGTGCGACGGAAGGGGGGCGATAGGATCGGTCATAGGATCTCATAAGAACTCAATGGGGACGAGACACGGGATGGATTTGATGAGGATGTGGGGGAGGAACGGAATATCAAAGCTTACATGACTTGGAGGAGGGAAAGTGACGTAATGGATTGCTCTCAGTGTTGCCACAGAAGGGGACTTATTCCAGTGTGGCCAGAGGAGGAGATCTACGCCAGTTTTACTGTAAGAGTGGGATTTATACTACTGGTAACTGAGGAGATTTACACCAATGTTAACCTAGAAGATTTACGCTAGTATTGCTAAAGTCAGTTATTTATTCTTTTTTTTTTTTTTTTGCCAGTGTTGTCATATTGCCAATGTTTTCATATTGCTAAAGTCAGCGATTTTTTATTTTTTTCTCTTATCCAGTGTTGTCATGTAAGGCGATTTTCTGTTGCCGGAGGAGGAGATTTCTGCCATTATTACCATGGGAGGGGATTTATGTCGACGTGTTCATTGTCCTAACATGACTGGGTGACTGAGAAGGCAGAGTATAGTGATCTTTCATCACTAGGAGTACAGTCTCGGAAAAGAACTCCTCAATCCAAAGGAGTCTTTATTTCCGTGCTACTGGAGGGAGCGCAGCCTTGCGCTACAGAGGAGAGAAAGAATACTTCCCACGTATTCCCTGCGTGTCGTAGGAGGCGACTAAAAGGGGAGGGAGCGGGGGGCTGGAAATCCTCCCCTCTCGTTTTTAATTTTCCAAAAGAAGGAACAGAGAAGGGGGCCAAGTGAGGATATTCCCTCAAAGGTTTAGTCCTCTCTCCTTAACGCTACTTCACTAACGCGGGAAATGACGAATAGCATGAAAAAAAGATATATATATATATATATATATATATATATATATATATATATATATATATATATATATATATGTGTGTGTGTGTGTTGGAAAGGATCACAATTTTGGACAATCACATGTTTACCAAATGGCGTCCTAGCTTCGTCTCTTCGATGTATATCAACTGACTGTTATATTTCTCTCTTGTGTCTCCCCTGGTGATGTGATTATTACACGAAAGTGCACTTGGGAACTTTTCGTGTTTCATTTTCCCCGTGGACTCATAGGAATATATATATATATATATATATATATATATATATATATATATATATATATATATATATATATATATATATATAAAATCCAACTGTTGTTATATAATTGCTATGTGTCCAGAGTGCTTAAGAGCTTTTTTTACTCATGGGCGGTCGATCCGCCCTTGTTGCACGGAACATGACTTGAATCTTATTTACCTGAATGAAAACAAAGAGAAGTATTGTAAGTAAGGCACTTACCACACGTTTTGGAGTGCCGAGTGTGTGTGTGTGTGTGTGGAATGTGTTGGCCATTAAATCTAGATCGTTCTTAAATGTCTCGAATTGGTGGTTGGGTGTTAATTCCTCACCTTACCCCAGAGCACGAGGGTTCGACCCTTGGGTCAGGACTTCGTACCCAAAGGTCGTTTATAAGAGTCGTGCTAAAGGTTCGAACCCGCCTTGAGAATGGGTCGTACCGTCGTGCATCAAGGACCCAACCCCACCGTCGTGCCCAGACTGGTGGGGTGAGGGAGGGAAGGAGAGAGGATTAGGTCTGCTACCTGGGGTTCAGGTGTATTGGAATTCATTGTACTGAACCGTTGTAACTTGAAAGCACTTTGTGGCTGGTCGATAAAAAGTACTTGGCGTACGCAATCGTGTGTGTGTGTGTGTGTGTGTGTCGATAAGATTGAAGAGGTGTGAAAACACGAATAAAAAACCAACTTACAGACTAGCAAAGCTCTCTTTTGTTCATTTGACATTCAAAAGAACTTAAGATTATAGAATACACACCATAGTGCACTTTCTGGATAAATTTTGAAAAGTATCACTTTACAATATTCTTTTGCGTTTGCTAAGACGACGCGAGTGACTGAATGCCCAAATCAAGATCATACTATTCGCTATTTCTCGCATTAGCGAGGTGGCGTTAAGAACAGAGGACTGAGCCTTTGAGGGAATATCCTCACTTGGCCCCCTTCTCTGTTCATTCTTTTGGAAAATTATAAACGAGAGGGGAGGATTCCCAGCCCCCCAATCCCTTCCCTTTAAGTCGCCTTCTACGACACGCAGGAAATACGTGGGGGAAGTATTCTTTCTCCCCTATCCCCAGGTATATATATATATATATATATATATATATATATATATATATATATATATATATATATATATATATATATATGTGTGTGTGTGTGTGTGTGTGTGTGTGTGTGTGTGTGTGTATTCATACATATTCGCCATTTCCCGCGTTAGCGAGGTAGAGTTAAGAACAGAGGACTAAGTCTAAGAGTGATTCCTCATTTGGTTTCCTTCTCTGTTCCTTCGTTTGGAAAAGTGAAAACTGGAGGAGTGGATTTCCGGTCCCCCGCTCCCTCCCCTTTTAGTTCCCTTTTACGACAAAAAAAAGGGTAATACATGGAAAGCAATCTTTCTACCCTATCCCCAGGGAACGAGAAGTGGGAGACCAAATTGGAGGTGGAAGGATAAAGTGAAAAAGATTTTGAGCGTTTGTAGCCTGAACATACAGGAGGGTGAAAGGTGTTCAAGGAATATAGTGAAATGAAACGATGTGGTAAACCGGGGTCGACGTGCTGTCAGTGGATTGAACCAGGTAACCATGGGAAGTTTCGTGGAGCCTGGATGTGGAAAGAGAGCTGTGGTTTCGGTGTATTGCACATGAAAGCTAAAGACTGAGTGTGAACGAATGTGGCCTTTGTTGTCTTTTCCTAGCGCTATATATATATATATATATATATATATATATATATATATATATATATATATATATATATATATATATTGGAAAGGATCACAATTTTGCGCGTGATCAAGATATTCCTATGAGTCCACGGGGAAAATGAAACACGATAAGTTCCCAAGTGCACTTTCGTGTAATAATCACATCATCAGGGGAGACACAAGAGAGAAATATAACAGTCAGTTGAATATACATCGAAGAGACGAAGCTAGGACGCCATTTGGTAAACATGATTGTCTTGGACAATCGCATATATATATATATATATATATATATATATATATATATATATATATATATATATATATATATATATATATATATATATGTATATATATATATATATATATATATATATATATATATATATATATATATATATATATATATTTTTTTTTTTTTTTTTTTCATACTATTCGCTATTTCCCGCGATAGCGAGGTAGCGTTAAGAACAGAGGACTGGGCCTTTGAGGGAATATCCTCACCTGGACCTCTCCTCTGTTCCTTCTTTTGGGAAAAAAAAAACGAGAGGGGAGGATTTCCAGCCCCCCGCTCCCTTCCCTTTTAGTCGCCTTCTACGACACGCAGGGAATACGTGGGAAGTATTCTTTCTCCCCTATCCCCAGGGAATATATATATATATATATATATATATATATATATATATATATATATATATATATATATATATATATATATATATATATATATATATATGTAGGGTTATTAATCTTCTTTTTTTATGTTCTCTAATTTTGGACAACAACATCTGCCCAAAATTATCCATTTCATTTCAGTCAAGCTTTCGCCTTCTTATTTAGACTGGTAATGAACAACGATATGGTAGGTCGCTTTGGAGGTTTGAATCTTACTTGAATCCTACAACCCGCACCCGGATCCGCCGCCTCTCGCGCTGCTTACACGAAGATGGAATCAAACAACATCATGAACAAAAACATGGAATGAGACTAACGAGGGAGATTATAGTGAATAACACCAAAACCATTATTAGATGCAGTAATTGGAAAAGACTACAGATATTAGAGGCCATTCACATTAGAGAGAAAGAACTTGTTAAGATGACCACTGCTAATAGGACGTAGGCCTAACGCCGTTTTAGGACAGGTGGAACACGTCACTGACCCGCCGCAAGCTACCAAATCCGCCGTGTCAGCACAGGGGGAAATGTGTCACTGACCCACCCAGTCCTGGGTTACGAAGGTCAGGGGAAATCAGACGAGTCCAACCTGACCTTAACTCCACACCCGGAAAATAACGGTTTTGTTTGTCTTAACTTAGTGTATTTAGTAATGGACGGTCCATATTCCTACCTCTTAATATTGTTCTTCTGTGTTTCCTCGACAGTTTTTCAATATTTCTGAATCCATATTTTGTATTTAGTTTGTAGCTCATACCACCCGTCAGGATATTTTTCAGTTTGCATTGCATTTAGTGTTTTCCCTTACTTTTTATATGCTATGTACTGTGGAATTTTCCTAATTTGTTTTTCATGTACGTGTTGTTTGCATTTTCCATTTCATATCCAAGTTTTGTGACGCAGTTTTTTCTCACTGTGGATTCCTGATGATGCGTCTGTGAAGGCGAAAGCTTGATTGAAATAGAATGGATAATTTGGGGCAACTGGTGTTTGGGCACCAACCTAATGGTAGGATGATATTGAAGAAATTAGAGGGCATAAAATGATTGATAACTCTAAGTATGCTGTCGTATTCATTTCTATGTGCATTAGAGAAAACCTGCTCCCATCTTACACTAATATATATATATATATATATATATATATATATATATATATATATATATATATATATATATATATATATTATCCCTGGGGATAGGGGATTAAGAACACTTCCCACGTATTCCCTGCGTGTCGTAGAAGGCGACTAAAAGGGGAGGGAGCGGGGGGCTGGAAATCCTCCCCTCTCGTTTTTTTTTTTTTTTAATTTTCCAAAGGAGGAACAGAGGGGGCCAGGTAAGAATATTCCAAAAAAGGCCCAGTCCTCTGTTCTTAACGCTACCTCGCTAACGCGGGAAATGGCGAATAGTTTAAAAGAAAGAATATATATATATATATATATATATATATATATATATATATATATATATATATATATATATATATATATATATATTTGTTTTCATATTTGATCGCCGATTCCTGCATTAGTGAGGTAGTGCCTGGAACAGACGATGAAAGGCCACATCACTCACATCCATTCTCTAGCTCTCATTGTACTACATCGAAACCACAGCTCCCTATTCACAATCAGACCTTTCCATGGTTTACCACGGATGCTTCACATGCTCTGGATCAGTCCAATAGATAGCTGGGTTGACTATGGACTGCCTCAAGCAGGATTCGAACTGTGCTCTCGACCCTGGGCAGCCTGGGAATAGATCGCACTAAGCAGTGCTAACAGCTACACAACGAAGGTCCATAAATTAACCTCATGATTTCTCATTCGCGATATATCGATTCACTGTGTTCGCTACCCCTTGTGTTATTGCCTTCCTCAACTGACCACTTCCGCTGGCACATCGCTCAAGGGCGAACTGCCCGGTGTTGGATGGGTTCCATTAATCGTATTAATTTTTGTTAACTACCCAGGTGTAGTACTGTGACCTCTCTCGTCAGCGGCTTGACTCTCTGGTTCAATGAGACCTTTCAAGTCCTTTGTGTGACCTCCCAGGACTTTACCGCGATATCATTGGCTGTTGATGTCACTTTTAGATTTATTGTGACCTTTCACGTCGTTAGTGTGACCTTCCAAGTCGTTGCCGTGACCTCTCAGGTTATTACTGTAACGCCTCAGTTCGTTGCTGTGACCTGCGAGGTCGTTGCTGTGACCCGGAGTCGTCCCCGTGACCTCTTAGGTCCTTGCTGTGGCCCGGAGTCGTCCTGGTGACCTCCCCAGGTCCTTGCTGTGACCCAGAGTCGTTCCGGTGACCTCTCGGCTCATTACTGTGACCTCCCCAGGTCCTTGCTGTGACCCGGAATCGTTACTGTGACCTCTCGGGTTGTTACTGTGACCTCTCGACTCGTTACTGCGACCTCCAGGTCCCTGCTGTGACCCGGAGTCGTTCCCGTGACCTCTCCTCTCGTTACTGTGACCTCCCAGGCCCGTGCTGTGACCCGGAGTCGTTCCTGTGACCTCTCAGGTTGTCTACGATGTGGGCGGAGTTCTAACACGCTCTGCACGTGTGGGCCAGCCCTGCTCACCCCACTCACCTCAGTGCTACATTATACATAATAAGCTACAGCTCTAACCCAGACTTTTCACCTTCTTAACTTCATGATACTTGAGTGCGTGCGTTGGTGCCGATGTGTTGGCTTCAGTGTGGTCTGTTGTGGCGCTACGAAGGAGAGGGTCTGGTGAACACAGTCTGCGGGCTGTGGGTTCCATGTCTCCCTTGCCTCACTCAGAGCGGCTCCGCTCACAGCTCTCCTCAACTGTGAGGCCATATGCCTAGTACCGTTGGGCCGGAGGCTGATTATGCCGTCTGTCTTCTCAGTTATCATTATTATTATCATTATTTTCATTATCATTATGATTGTTAGTAGTAATAGTAGAAGTAGTAGTAGTAGTAGTGTAGTAGTAGTAGTAATAGTTTTGTTGTAATATTAGTAGTAGTGTAGTAGTAGAAGTAGTAGTGGTAGTAGTCGTACTATTTCTAGTAGTAGTAGTAGTAGTAGTAATAGTAGTTGTGGTAATAGTAGTAGTAGTGTAGAAGTAGAAGTAGTAGTAGTTGTGGGGGTTAGTAGTTGTAGTTAGTAGTAGTAGTAGTAGTAGTAGTAGTAGTGTAGTAAGAGTAGTAGTAGTTGTTGTAGTAATATTAGTAGTGTAGTAGTAGAAGTAGTAGTAGTGCACTATTTCTAGTAGTAGTAGTAATAGTAGTTGTGGTGGTAGTAGTAGTACTGGTAGTAGTGTAGTAATAGTAGTAGTTATAGTAGAAGTCATAGTAACAGAGGAGAAGTATTTTTTTCTAATGGTACAAATTGGAAAATCAGGGAAAAGTATGAATGAGAGAAAATGTAATTCAAACAGAGAAAGAAAATGAGGTGAAAAGCAGTAGAGGTTACCTACGCTGCTGAGTTGATTTTTTTTTTCTCTTTCTCTTTCGTGTTTTCCATTTTCTGCGTTAGTGTGTTTCTGTGTACTTGCGACGGTGTTTTAAGTGCAGTGTTTACGTTGCATGTCGGGTTTGAGTTATTTTATGAGAATTCTACTTTCGTTTAGTGCTTGATTCTTGCTGGTGTTATTACGGCCTGGCGTTCTGCTCGTGTGAATATTATTTATTTCTTCTCTTGTGAATTATGCCTTGAAAACGTGGGTAGGTTTTATCAGTTATGACTCTTATCATTGTTATGATTATTACTGTTATATGAATGTATGTATGTATGTATATATGTATGTATGTATTATTATTACTATTAATTTTATCAATATCATTATTATATCAATATTATTATTACTGTTATTATTAATACTTCTTTCTTTTCTTTCATGCTATTCGCCATTTCCCGCGATAGCGAGGTAGCGTTAAGAACAGAGGACTGGGCCTTTGAGGGAATATCCTCACCTGGCCCCCTTCTCTGTTCCTTTTTTTGGAAAATTGAAAAAAAAAAAAGAAGAGGGGAGGATTTCCAGCCCCCCGATCCCTTCCCTTTTAGTCGCCTTCTACGACACGCAGGGAATACGTGGGAAGCATTCTTTCTCCTCTATCCCCATTATTATCATTATCATTATTATTATTATTATTATTATTATTATTATTATTATTATTATTATTATTATTATCATCATTATTATAATTATTATTATATTTATTATTATTATTATCATTATTATTATTATTATTATTATTATTATTATTATTATCATTATTGTTATTACAGGGGAGAAAGAATACTTCCCACGTATTCCCTGCGTGTCGTAGAAGGCGACTAAAAGGGAAGGGAGCGGGGGGCTGGAAATCCTCCCCTCTCGTTTTTTTTTTTTTTTTTCTTTTTTTTTCCAAAAGAAGGAACAGAGAAGAGGTCCAGGTGAGGATATTCCCTCAAAGGCCCAGTCCTCTGTTCTTAACGCTACCTCGCTATCGCGGGAAATGGCGAATAGTATGAAAAAAAAAAAAAGAAAATTGTTATTATTATTATTATTATTCCAAGCTAGTAATTCCGTTTCCAAGGCTTCTGCAGCCTTGAGGTAATTAAGGGTAAGGTTGAGGAGTACTTTTGGAGGAACAAGGACCTTGACGAAGCTGGGTCTGTCGTCCATCTCGCTGACGATGATCCAGACTTGTTAAAGGTGTCCTTTCGCTCGTGAGGTGACTTTTCTTTTTTTTTTTTTTTTTTTGGCTTTGGCAGCGCCAATCGCGGACACAAACCCATATCAAGGACGGGCCTTGATTGAAATGGAGAGAGGTTGATGAAAGGGAAAAACGAGGGACAAGGGAATGCATTTACGAATTTTGTAGGAAGTGAAAAACTTGTCTGTTATAATGTGCCAGGTCATAGTTATTGGGGAAGGCATGAGAGGGTTGAGTGTTTCAGTGCTTCGAGGCGTAAGGAAAGAAACAGGTATCAAAACGGCCCACCCTGGATTTGCAAACGGCCACAGTAATTATGTGACGCAGCAGCTTGCCGAGTATTGCGTGGTCTAGCTATTGGTTGGGGCATACAAACAGCTACTTCATGTGAGCAAAAAGCAAAGTAATATATATAGAAGGGGGAAAGCGAACCAATATTGCGATGTAGGGCAGCAAGTCAAGTTTTGAAGTTACCCTCAGAGGGTTCATAAGTCGGACCGCTTTCGACTCGGCTTTGTCATGCAATGCAAGGACACAGAGCTAGAAACACCCCAGATGTGAGATCAGTTCTCCATACAAGGATGGTTCGATCCTTATTCTAGACAGAGCAACTGCTCGAAGGAAGAGAAATTTCGACGTCCAAACAGGGCTTCCAGTTTCTTTGAGGCAGACTTAGCCATTTCTCGAATAAAAGGCTTCCAACAAACAGTGGATGTTACAGTAATACCAAGTATATTCACTGAGGTAATAGGTGGAATTACAGAACCTTCGAAGGAGAGAGGTAGGTTGCGAGGAGAGATGGGTACAAACTGGGTCTTGGAGGCACTAAACTTAACCAGATTTCATCTACTTCACTGAGATATCCTGTCCAAGTTTGAGTTTATTGAGGAAGTAGTGTCGAGAAGATATACAGAGCGAGTGAGAGAAGAAGGAGCAGAATTGAAGGATGTGGAGGAATGCAGTTTTGAGTCGTTAGCGTACGAGTGTATTTGGTTAGTCGTAGAAGAAAGGTAATTACTGAAAAAAAAAGGAGAAAAATGTAGGAGACTGAACAGAACCTTGAGGGACACCACTGTTGATGGAGAAAGAGGGAGAGGTTCATCCATCAACAACAGACGGGCCAGAGAGAAAGCTAGATATGAGGGAGCAAAGCGAGGGAGGGGAGCTAAAAGAGTGGAGCTTAAAGATGAGACCCAATGCCACACCCTGTCATAAGCTTGAGGTACTTCAAGGGAAACTGCATACGACACCTCCAGTCTCTCAAGGGTCATGACAATTTGCAGACGAATTCCGGTAACATTTGTGTGTGTGTGTGTGTGTGTGTGTGTGTGTGTGAACACGAATATGATTTTAAACGTAATGTCTGGAGATATTCACTTTCAGGAAAACTGTTCCAGTCCAACATTTACTCGTTTCATCATCCAGCTTTCGCATATCACTCTGAAGCGGTTGGAATGTTGATGGACCTCGAAAGAAGGAAAACAAAATCATGACCTTAAATTTTATTCAACACGTCAGAAATACGGATTGATAATTCTCCGTCATTAAAGTTTTATGACGAGAGTCACACATGTAGACACTGATAGCCATAAAACTGAAATTACAGGCGCTTTCCAGCACTCTCGTGCTCTTTCCTGATAAAGAAATAGGCAAACACTCGTATATTTCTGTGGCACCGCACTACTGCTCCCGCGCGCTCTGACGTGTCGATTAGTAAATTTCACACACACACACACACACACACACACACACACACACACACACACACACATTTTTTTTTTTTTTTTTGCTTTGTAGCTGTCTCCCGCGTTTGCGAGGTAGCGCAAGGAAACAGACGAAAGAAATGGCCCAACCCACCCCATACACATGTATATACATACGTCCACACACGCAAATATACATACCTATACAGCTTTCCATGGTTTACCCCAGACGCTTCACATGCCTTGATTCAATCCACTGACAGCACGTCAACCCCGGTATACCACATCGCTCCAATTCACTCTATTCCTTGCCCTCCTTTCACCCTCCTGCATGTTCAGGCCCCGATCACACAAAATCTTTTTCACTCCATCTTTCCACCTCCAATTTGGTCTCCCTCTTCTCCTCGTTCCCTCCACCTCCGACACATATATCCTCTTGGTCAATCTTTCCTCACTCATTCTCTCCATGTGACCAAACCATTTCAAAACACCCTCTTCTGCTCTCTCAACCACGCTCTTTTTATTTCCACACATCTCTCTTACCCTTACGTTACTTACTCGATCAAACCACCTCACACCACACATTGTCCTCAAACATCTCATTTCCAGCACATCCATCCTCCTGCGCACAACTCTATCCATAGCCCACGCCTCGCAACCATACAACATTGTTGGAACCACTATTCCTTCAAACATACCCATTTTTGCTTTCCGAGATAATGTTCTCGACTTCCTCACATTCTTCAAGGCTCCCAGAATTTTCGCCCCCTCCCCCACCCTATGATCCACTTCCGCTTCCATGGTTCCATCCGCTGCCAGATCCACTCCCAGATATCTAAAACACTTCACTTCCTCCAGTTTTTCTCCATTCAAACTCACCTCCCAATTGACTTGACCCTCAACCCTACTGTACCTAATAACCTTGCTCTTATTCACATTTACTCTTAACTTTCTTCTTTCACACACTTTACCAAACTCAGTCACCAGCTTCTGCAGTTTCTCACATGAATCAGCCACCAGCGCTGTATCATCAGCGAACAACAACTGACTCACTTCCCAAGCTCTCTCATCCCCAACAGACTTCATACTTGCCCCTCTTTCCAAAACTCTTGCATTTACCTCCCTAACAACCCCATCCATAAACAAATTAAACAACCATGGAGACATCACACACCCCTGCCGCAAACCTACCTATTCGCCATTTCCCGCCTCAGCGAGGTAGCGTTAAGAACAGAGGACTGGGGAAACATCCTCACCCGGCCACCTTCTCTGTTCCTTCCTTTGGAAAATCAAAAAAAAATGAGAGGGGAAGATTTCCCGCCCTCCGCTCCCTTCCCTATTAGTCGCCTTCTACGACACGCAGGAAATACGTGGGAAGTATTCTTTCTCCCGTATCCCCAGGGATAATATATATATATATATATATATATATATATATATATATATATATATATATATATATATATATATATATATATATATATATATACGCCTAACCTGCCATATTGTTTACCGTGACGAAGCTGCAAGTCACTCAGTACCAGAGCACTTACAGCAATCACCGCCTTATTAGCAGTCAGTATCATTCATCACTTGTAGAACGAGCCATAAATACTTCCTTGGACAGTTTCACCTTAACGATCTTGGCACTCAGTTCTTTATATTAGCACTAAACCCTTTCTGAACCATTAATCCACTAATGAAAAAAAAAAAAGTTTAATCCCTTTTTTATAGCACTTCAATTACCCCCGAACAAACGCGATGGTTAGAAAACATATGAACGCCGAACTGACCCAACAAGCACTAAACACCCTCCCTCTCCGATCCAATCTTAAACACTCCTCCACTAGATATACGCCCGTGCGAAACTACCCTCCCTTGCAGGTAGGAGTTATCCTGTCTCGTCTGCATTCTGGACACCGACCCTTATACCCAATATATAAGTCTCACACTGAATACACTGAACACTTCCTCCTCAGTTGTCGTGTACTCAACGCACAAAGGCATACACACAACATCACCACGCTTACTGACCTGACAATAATCATGCTATATGGACATGGCGCAAAGGTTTGAACCCTGGTCCACAGTCAATCCATCTATTCATCCACACCTGGGGTTAGGTCGTTAGAAAGGCTACTAGCTCAAGCTGGGATATATATATATATATATATATATATATATATATATATATATATATATATATATATATGGATAGAGAGAGAGAGAGAGAGAGAGAGAGAGAGAGAGAGAGGGGGGGGGGCAAGAATTCTGCCTCTGTATTCCCCATGTGTTGTAGAAGGCGACTAAAGGGGGCGGGAGGGTGGGGGACTGGAAACTCTCCCCTTATTGTAATTCAGTTTCTGAAACAGGAGACAGAAGAAGGAATCAAGCGGAAAATGCTCATCCTCTCGGAAGGCTCGGACTGCTGTGTCTGAATGTGTGTGGATGTAACCAAGATGAGAAGAGAGGAGAGATAGGTATTATGTTTGAGGAAAGACACCGAGATGTTCTGGCTCTAAATGAACAAAGTTCAAGGGTAAAGGACAAGAATGGTTTGGAGGTGTCCTAGGTGTAAAGTCAATGAGAGGACAAGAGATAAGGAAGGAGTAACACTACCTCTGAAGCAGGAGTTGTGGGAGTGTGTGATAGAGTATAAGGAAGTAAATTCAAAGTTGATGTGGGTAGAACTGAAAGTGGATGGCGAGAGATAGGTTATTATTGCTGCTTATGCACCTGACCATGAGAAGAAAGATCATGAGAGGCAAGTGTTTTTGGAGCAGTTGAGTGAGTGTGTCAGCAGTTTTGACGTACGAGACCCTGTATTAGTGATGAGTGATTTGAATGCGAAGGCAAGTAACGTGCCAGTTGAGGGTATAATTGGGGCGCCTGGGGTATTCAGTGTTATGAATGGAAATGGTGAAGAGTGTGTTGAGCTGTGAGCTCAAAAAAGACTTGTGATTGGGAATACCTAGTTTAAAGAGAGGGATATACACAAGTATACGTATATGAGCTGGAAAGATGGTCAATTTGCATTATTAGATTACATATTAATTGACAGGAATTGATAGGTGTATGAAATAGAGACATTTGGATGTAAATGTACTGAGGGGCAGGTTGTGGAAGACGAGGGTGGAGATTTGTAAAGATTTTCGACAGAGGAAACAGTGTCGGGGAGAAGAGAATGGTGAGGTTAAATGAGCTTGGAAATGAGACTTGTGTGAAGAAATACCAGAATAGATTACGTAAAGAATAGCAAAACGTGAGAGTAAATGAAGCGGAGGGGACGGGTGAGGAATAGGAGGTATTTAGGGAAGGAGTGATTGCATTTTCGAGAGATGCATGTATCATACGAAAGGTGGAGGCGGGTAGATTAGAAAGGGTAGTGAGTGGTGGAATAAAGAAGTGAACTTGCTTGTGAAAGAGAAAAGAGAGACGTTTGGGTAGTACTTACAATGAAGAAGTGCAAATGATTGGGAGATTTATAAGAGAAAGTGGGAGGAGATCAAGAGGAAGATGCAGGGGTTGAAAAAGAGGGCAAATGAGAATTGGAATGAGAGAGTATCATTAAACTTTACGGAGGATAAAAAAATGTTTTGGTAGGAGGTAAAAGGGAAGGGGGCAAAAGGGAAAGTGATAACAGGTAGTAATGAAGTGAGGAGGAGATGGAGTGAATATTTTGAAGGAATGCTAAATGTGTTTGATGATTGAGTTGCAGATGTAGGGTGTTTTGTTCACGATGGTACGCAGTGTGAGTGAGTCAAGGTGGGTGGTTTGGTGAAAAGAGGTGGCGAAAGCCTTGCGGAAGGTGAAATGCGGCAAAACGGCTGAAGTAGGTGGTGATGCTGTTGCATTTATTAAGAAATGGGGTTACTGTGTTGTCGATTGATTGGAAAAGATATTCATTGTAAATATGGATCATGGTGAAGTGCCTGAGGATTGGCTGAATGCATGTATAATGCCACTGTATAAAGGCACGGGGAATGAAGGTATAAGGTTGACAAAGAGGATATATGTGTCAGAAGTGGAGTGAACAAGGAGAGCGGGGAGGCCTAATTGGAGGCGGAAGGATGGAGTGAAAAAGATTTTGAGCGATCGGGTCCTGAGCATGCAGGAGGGTGAAAGGTGTGCGCGAAGTGAAGTAAATTGGAACTATGTGGTATACTGGGGTCAACGTGCTGTCAGTGGACTGAACCAGGTCATTTGAACGTCCGTGGTAAACCGTGAAAAGGTCTTTGGTGCCTCGATGTGGGAGCTGTGGTTTCGGTGCATTACACATGAGCACTCGTGTATGGACGTGAGCGGATATGGATGGCCTTTCTTCGTCTCTTTCCTGGCGCTACCTCGCTGACGTGGGATATGGCGATGAAGAGAGAGAGAGAGAGAGAGAGAGAGATTTATGATATGGCATTGATCAGGGCTTCACTTGCCCGTGTCGTCTCAGCTCACAAAGAAAAAATAAAAAAAAAAATAATCGGATTTGGACACCTTCGAAAACACTTATCCAAAATTCTCCTGAGGAAGACATCCCTCAGAATGAACAAATTACATGGGTCTTTGATGGCAGCGTGGACCCTGAATATGTCCAATCAGTATAAGACAGTATCATCCAGTATGAAGCAATAGGAACGTTTGATAATGTGGCTCTACTGTCAGGTCATATGATTTTCTGTGTCTCTTCGTCTGTATCCTCTTTCCTCCGTCGCTTGTCTCTTACCAAAGAGGAGTAATTGAAAGTAAGCATTTGTTTTATGATACTCAGGTTGTTTGATCCGAAGTGCTTCGCTCACTGTTTCATTGCCGATTGTTTTTTTGTGTGTGCAGTATCCCCCCCACTTCCCTTACCTCGCCTGCTTAGGGAATCTCCACCTGCTGTGTAGAAACTTCGATAGCTTTACATGCAGAAGTAAGTTCTTTCAATACCTGTCATGTGGTTCGAACGTTGCTCGTATATCGATCCCGTGTTCACAAGTGACCTACCGAGCTACACTGGTAGGTAAATCACCTTCCCTTCCGTTCTTGTCGTGAGCATGCCAACCCCCCCACCCCCACCCAAGCAACTTTAGAATATATAGACAAAAAACGTCCTTTCTTCACGTTCGAATACCCGGGTAGTTGGATATGTATGCCGTAGAGGCGCCTTGACTTCCGTAGCCTCACGCAGCGGCAGTTTCCGTGAAACATTCATCGCTCTTGTCTCTAAATAATTCACCTTGTTCCCACGAAACCAGTTCGGGAAAACAACCGCTGACTACAAAATTCACGGGGATGGATGGGATATGACGGGACGTTGTCATGGCGCGTTGAATAAAAGAAACACCAGCTGACGAGGAAATTCCTCCTGTGATCGGTGAAGCAGGTCAGCTGCTGCAAGTGGAATTTCCTCATCAACAGGTGTTTCGTTTATTCAACACAACACCTCGTCATTCTGTTTCATCCCGACCATTAGCGTGTATTTTTCATACACTCACTGATTGGCAACGGCGTCATAGAGTATCGTTCCCCCACCATCCATCACCCCTTAGTGGCCTTAAGACATCAGTTCCGATTCCTCGTTCGACCTAAAGCACCCATCGTATATAGGGGGACAACAAAGCACGACAGAAAACTGATATTTGAACCCTTATCGAGACAGAGAACCATATTACAAGTTCCTTCTCTTCTGTATAACATTGTATAACTCTGGGCTCTTAAGAATCGCAAAGTATTTCTTTTTTTCCTCACACGTTCCAAAACACGGTATGCTTTTTAGCCATTTTTTTTTTGTGTGTGCTGAAGGTAAGTTGATAATCACCTTTCAATTGGTAGATATCTGTTGTATAGTCTGGGTACTGGTACAGCGAATGAAGGTTCGGCAGTGTACAAGAATGTTTCGAAAAGCCTTTTGACCTTTCTAAATCTTCATCTCTCATGCCTCTGAGATTAATGGTAACCTTGTGAACCAAGTATTGTTCTCCTTAGCTCACTTCTTGTCCTCCTGAGATTAGTCGACCCTAAGTTGAATTTTCGGAGGTAAGGAAGATTTTCAAAGACAGATACTGATCTGAAGCTCTGGATGGAACACGATTCGAAGCGCTGGGTGAAACACGATCCGAAGTTTTGGGTGAAACACGATCCGAAACTCTGGATGAAACACGATCCGAAACTCTGGATGAAACATGATCCGAAGCTATGGGTGAAGCGATCCAAAGCTCTGGGTGAAACACAATCCGAAACTCTGGATGAAACACGATCCGAAACGCTGGATGAAGCACGATCCGAAACTCTGGATGAAACACGATCCGAAACTCTGGATGAAACACGATCCGAAACTCTGGATGAAACACGATCCGAAACTCTGGATGAAACACGATCCGAAACTCTGGATGAAACACGATCCGAAACTCTGGATGAAACACGATCCGAAACTCTGGATGAAACACGATCCGAAACTCTGGATGAAACACGATCCGAAACTCTGGATGAAACACGATCCGAAACTCTGGATGAAACACGATCCGAAACTCTGGATGAAACACGATCCGAAACTCTGGATGAAACACGATCCGAAACTCTGGATGAAACACGATCCGAAACTCTGGATGAAACACGATCCGAAACTCTGGATGAAACACGATCCGAAACTCTGGATGAAACACGATCCGAAACTCTGGATGAAACACGATCCGAAACTCTGGATGAAACACGATCCGAAACTCTGGATGAAACACGATCCGAAACTCTGGATGAAACACGATCCGAAACTCTGGATGAAACACGATCCGAAACTCTGGATGAAACACGATCCGAAACTCTGGATGAAACACGATCCGAAACTCTGGATGAAACACGATCCGAAACTCTGGATGAAACACGATCCGAAACTCTGGATGAAACACGATCCGAAACTCTGGATGAAACACGATCCGAAACTCTGGATGAAACACGATCCGAAACTCTGGATGAAACACGATCCGAAACTCTGGATGAAACACGATCCGAAACTCTGGATGAAACACGATCCGAAACTCTGGATGAAACACGATCCGAAACTCTGGATGAAACACGATCCGAAACTCTGGATGAAACACGATCCGAAACTCTGGATGAAACACGATCCGAAACTCTGGATGAAACACGATCCGAAACTCTGGATGAAACACGATCCGAAACTCTGGATGAAACACGATCCGAAACTCTGGATGAAACACGATCCGAAACTCTGGATGAAACACGATCCGAAACTCTGGATGAAACACGATCCGAAACTCTGGATGAAACACGATCCGAAACTCTGGATGAAACACGATCCGAAACTCTGGATGAAACACGATCCGAAACTCTGGATGAAACACGATCCGAAACTCTGGATGAAACACGATCCGAAACTCTGGATGAAACACGATCCGAAACTCTGGATGAAACACGATCCGAAACTCTGGATGAAACACGATCCGAAACTCTGGATGAAACACGATCCGAAACTCTGGATGAAACACGATCCGAAACTCTGGATGAAACACGATCCGAAACTCTGGATGAAACACGATCCGAAACTCTGGATGAAACACGATCCGAAACTCTGGATGAAACACGATCCGAAACTCTGGATGAAACACGATCCGAAACTCTGGATGAAACACGATCCGAAACTCTGGATGAAACACGATCCGAAACTCTGGATGAAACACGATCCGAAACTCTGGATGAAACACGATCCGAAACTCTGGATGAAACACGATCCGAAACTCTGGATGAAACACGATCCGAAACTCTGGATGAAACACGATCCGAAACTCTGGATGAAACACGATCCGAAACTCTGGATGAAACACGATCCGAAACTCTGGATGAAACACGATCCGAAACTCTGGATGAAACACGATCCGAAACTCTGGATGAAACACGATCCGAAACTCTGGATGAAACACGATCCGAAACTCTGGATGAAACACGATCCGAAACTCTGGATGAAACACGATCCGAAACTCTGGATGAAACACGATCCGAAACTCTGGATGAAACACGATCCGAAACTCTGGATGAAACACGATCCGAAACTCTGGATGAAACACGATCCGAAACTCTGGATGAAACACGATCCGAAACTCTGGATGAAACACGATCCGAAACTCTGGATGAAACACGATCCGAAACTCTGGATGAAACACGATCCGAAACTCTGGATGAAACACGATCCGAAACTCTGGATGAAACACGATCCGAAACTCTGGATGAAACACGATCCGAAACTCTGGATGAAACACGATCCGAAACTCTGGATGAAACACGATCCGAAACTCTGGATGAAACACGATCCGAAACTCTGGATGAAACACGATCCGAAACTCTGGATGAAACACGATCCGAAACTCTGGATGAAACACGATCCGAAACTCTGGATGAAACACGATCCGAAACTCTGGATGAAACACGATCCGAAACTCTGGATGAAACACGATCCGAAACTCTGGATGAAACACGATCCGAAACTCTGGATGAAACACGATCCGAAACTCTGGATGAAACACGATCCGAAACTCTGGATGAAACACGATCCGAAACTCTGGATGAAACACGATCCGAAACTCTGGATGAAACACGATCCGAAACTCTGGATGAAACACGATCCGAAACTCTGGATGAAACACGATCCGAAACTCTGGATGAAACACGATCCGAAACTCTGGATGAAACACGATCCGAAACTCTGGATGAAACACGATCCGAAACTCTGGATGAAACACGATCCGAAACTCTGGATGAAACACGATCCGAAACTCTGGATGAAACACGATCCGAAACTCTGGATGAAACACGATCCGAAACTCTGGATGAAACACGATCCGAAACTCTGGATGAAACACGATCCGAAACTCTGGATGAAACACGATCCGAAACTCTGGATGAAACACGATCCGAAACTCTGGATGAAACACGATCCGAAACTCTGGATGAAACACGATCCGAAACTCTGGATGAAACACGATCCGAAACTCTGGATGAAACACGATCCGAAACTCTGGATGAAACACGATCCGAAACTCTGGATGAAACACGATCCGAAACTCTGGATGAAACACGATCCGAAACTCTGGATGAAACACGATCCGAAACTCTGGATGAAACACGATCCGAAACTCTGGATGAAACACGATCCGAAACTCTGGATGAAACACGATCCGAAACTCTGGATGAAACACGATCCGAAACTCTGGATGAAACACGATCCGAAACTCTGGATGAAACACGATCCGAAACTCTGGATGAAACACGATCCGAAACTCTGGATGAAACACGATCCGAAACTCTGGATGAAACACGATCCGAAACTCTGGATGAAACACGATCCGAAACTCTGGATGAAACACGATCCGAAACTCTGGATGAAACACGATCCGAAACTCTGGATGAAACACGATCCGAAACTCTGGATGAAACACGATCCGAAACTCTGGATGAAACACGATCCGAAACTCTGGATGAAACACGATCCGAAACTCTGGATGAAACACGATCCGAAACTCTGGATGAAACACGATCCGAAACTCTGGATGAAACACGATCCGAAACTCTGGATGAAACACGATCCGAAACTCTGGATGAAACACGATCCGAAACTCTGGATGAAACACGATCCGAAACTCTGGATGAAACACGATCCGAAACTCTGGATGAAACACGATCCGAAACTCTGGATGAAACACGATCCGAAACTCTGGATGAAACACGATCCGAAACTCTGGATGAAACACGATCCGAAACTCTGGATGAAACACGATCCGAAACTCTGGATGAAACACGATCCGAAACTCTGGATGAAACACGATCCGAAACTCTGGATGAAACACGATCCGAAACTCTGGATGAAACACGATCCGAAACTCTGGATGAAACACGATCCGAAACTCTGGATGAAACACGATCCGAAACTCTGGATGAAACACGATCCGAAACTCTGGATGAAACACGATCCGAAACTCTGGATGAAACACGATCCGAAACTCTGGATGAAACACGATCCGAAACTCTGGATGAAACACGATCCGAAACTCTGGATGAAACACGATCCGAAACTCTGGATGAAACACGATCCGAAACTCTGGATGAAACACGATCCGAAACTCTGGATGAAACACGATCCGAAACTCTGGATGAAACACGATCCGAAACTCTGGATGAAACACGATCCGAAACTCTGGATGAAACACGATCCGAAACTCTGGATGAAACACGATCCGAAACTCTGGATGAAACACGATCCGAAACTCTGGATGAAACACGATCCGAAACTCTGGATGAAACACGATCCGAAACTCTGGATGAAACACGATCCGAAACTCTGGATGAAACACGATCCGAAACTCTGGATGAAACACGATCCGAAACTCTGGATGAAACACGATCCGAAACTCTGGATGAAACACGATCCGAAACTCTGGATGAAACACGATCCGAAACTCTGGATGAAACACGATCCGAAACTCTGGATGAAACACGATCCGAAACTCTGGATGAAACACGATCCGAAACTCTGGATGAAACACGATCCGAAACTCTGGATGAAACACGATCCGAAACTCTGGATGAAACACGCTTTAAGACGACTTTAGCCATAAACTACTTCAGCGGAAAAACACTTGAGGACGGTATTCCGTGATGATTTACTCTTCAATGGAGGTCAATGGATTGTCTCTAATGGTGACTGAAGGAGCCAAAAGCAAACCACCTTTCTCATAGATATCGATGATTATAATTTATGGACTTTGTAGAGCGTGAGAACCTCATGGTTGCATACTGTTTATGTGCTTGAAAAAGATGTCTCAAAAAATTTAAAGACTCGTTTTATAAAAATCATATATTTTGACTTCCTTTAAAAAAAAATTTCATCAAACTTTTCATATTTATTGTCTCAAAATTTTCAAATACTTCTATCGATTATCGTTAGCATATGATATCATATCTAATTCTGACACTCCTGTATTATTTTTGACATTTCATTTAGTACGTACACCACGGTGATACTACAGTTGCAGGTGTCACATAGTTGAGCAAGTCTAATCCACAGTAAGTGATTATGGGTTAACGCAATCTGGCCAATCCTCAGTCGACAGAGAATTGCCTCAAAATGGCAACTCCTGTTGAGTGAGCAACAGAAACACTGTGTGCCAAACACGAACTGTTATTTATAAACTTGATCCTGTTATTCATTAACTGAAGGGCTGTTGTCTTTGACCTAGAAGCCTGTTATCTACGAACTTGATTCTTTTTATTCATGAACTAGGAACCTGTTGTATATTAACTAGACGGCTGCTATATATTAACTAGAAACTTGACATTTATAAACTAGGGACTTGTTATTTATTAACTAGAAAGCTGTTACCTATAGACATGAAGCCTTTTCTTTATGTACTAGAAACCTAAAAATTTTCAACTAAACGTACAGATAATTGGTACACTACGAGCCAGATAGTTTATAGCTTAGAAATCTGTGTATTCATGGTCTATCCTTTATGAAGCTGAAGCCTGTCTGTCATTTATGGAACGCAGAGTCTCAGGTTCGTGAGGCAGTAAGTTGTTATTCATGAACTACAGGCCTGTCCTCTGAGAATTTAGAACAAACCACCAGCTCTGTGTGTGGTTGATGAGACACGAGATGCGAATAGCTAGAATATTAAATCGTTTACAGTTCATTTAATTCTTTGATGTTTATACGCACGGAGTCTTAAATCCTCTTCAAGACATGCGTGTTTTGTTTCGTGATTGGCGTTATGGAAATCGGAGAAAGATCGAATACCATGTTGTTTCTGTACGTGGACTTTAGGCATATACCATCTGATGCCTTGCGAGTTCATTCTTTAAGTCTGTTTTGGAAAAGTTCAGAAGATCAAGTCATGAGAATTAACGTACCTCTAGCTCCAGACAGACTACGAGGGTAAGACTGGTGTGCCGTCCATCTTTAGATAATGAAATCATAGACAGAGCCTGACAGAGAAGGAGATGGCGGGAATTCTTCCTCTCAGGCCAGATTCGATCGCCAGCATTAAGGAAGATCTTGAAGACGATACGAGCCTCTTCTCACACCTTCAGAAGAGCAGTGAGTAAATACAGATATAAAGAATTGAATGGTGCTTGACCCAGAATATAAGATTTCAGACTGTAGTGGTAAAGAGAATATAGGATTAAGATTGTTTAGTGATACCCTGATAGGTGTTGGTCTGATCTTTGACCTGACCACTCCTCGAAGAATTGGGTCAAAAGGCCAGGAGGCCATCTCGGTCGAGGATCGTACCGTTGTGCCCGAGAATCGTGCCCTCGTACTCAAAGATCGTACCATCCTACTCAAGGATCATACCGTCGTGCCCAAGGATCGTACTCTCTGTGCCCTAGGATCGCACCGTCATACCCAAGGATTATACCGTCGTGCTGAAGGATCGTCTGACACGCCTTAGGATCGTACTGTAATACTAAGGATGGTAACGTCATACTCGAGGGTCGTCCTCAGGCATCGTACCACCGTTCCTAAGAGTTTAAGATCACATGAACTACCTCATGGTCCTGCCGTGCACTGCAGTACTTTACTGCAGTAAAGTCCCACACGCAAAGCTTTCCAAAACCGAAAAAAAATCTGTATTTCGAATGATCAAATAGTTTAGTAGATTTTCTGGAAACTCGCATGAGTTGCACGACAGAAAGAACGCCTTCAAACCATTAATCCGGTGTTAGTAAAACGCGTCGAAATAGATCGCCCCGTGAAGCCTGTGACTCAGCCAGCGTTCGCTGGTCGTGAAGCAGTATCGAATTCTTTCGTCCGGCGTTCCACGAAACGTGCTCCAGCGAGCATTTATTCAACGCTCTTGATATGTCCGCTGTCTGCACTACGTCGTAAATATTTGAGAGGAACCCCAGCCAGATTGCTTATAGCGTGAAATAAATGCAGGCTAATGAGGGAGGGCGTTTGTACAAAGGGGAGAGTTTGGGACGAACTTCTACTACTCCGAGTGTCTTACTGGAGCTTCCTGAAGCTTGGGCCATATCGTTTCCTTTGGATGACATCATCTCCAGCTCATTTTGTCGTGAATAATGTTTGGCAAAGAATGGACTCATTTTTTTTTTTTTTATCTTATCTAAAAGGGTTTTAGTTTTGGTGTTTTTAGTTTTATCTTTTTTTTTTCACCATGACGGAATGATTGATGTGGGGTCAAGACATACACGAGGGTCGTACAGGTCGTGATCAAGTGATCACGTGTTAAAGGGTCATCCCGTCAGGTTCAATAAGGTTCACAGAACGCTTTAGAATCAACATACATATATCCTAGTCCCGTCAGGTTCAATAGGATACATAGAACGCTTTAGAATCAACATATATATAAATATCCAAGTATTGATAAAGCGTTGTGCATGTTTGCAAGCCAGCCACAAACTTAGTCAGTGTTGTAGTAAATTATTTACTACCTTTATTCCCAAATACATCTACTATAACAGTAGATCAGTATTAAGCACCGGAATTACCAATACTAGAGGTAGCAGTGTGGTAATTTTGGTTTCCATGTCCGGACAGCAGGTAAACACTGTCTGGTGTTCAATTCCGTATGGTTTTGGACCTCTGTGAGTGTGTGTATATGTTTAGTTTGCATATGTACGTTACTCCTTGAAAATTTGAGTGATATGTGCCTTTGGAGTAAGTCTGTCAGTTTGCCGTCCTCCCCCTTGCCCTTCAGTGCCTTCCTCTTTCATGTCAAGCAAGCTCTTGTTGCCCTTAATCCAATCTCATTGTGGGACATCGTATTGGACTTCGTTCAGGGGACCAGTTCAAGTCCTTCGTAGTATAACTTGTGTAATCTTTTGGTACATTTTTTCATCCCATCTTAAGACCCGTTCTTTTCAGTGATTTTTGAAAAGACTTAACATTGAAATGCTCTCTTATATTGGCATTTCTACTCTTCATCTATTGCTGTGAGTTCTCTCATTAAGTTCAGTGCCCTCATTACGGCAGCCTAGTGCTGTGAACGTGTTTTGGTGTTGCATGATCAATATAAACTCATACCATCGTCATGCCGCATATTAGAAGAGGAAAAAATTAAAATGAAACTTTTTTTTTAATGAACGTGCTTGATTTGATTTTATTGTTTGGGATTCGTTTCCATCGCTTTGTGTGTATGACTTGTCATAAGCCAGACTTTTCGTGAGATTACATATATGGAACATAACTCAAAAACTTTTTTTTTTCTTTTGACTCCTTTGTGCATTGCATGGAAATTTTATAATTTAACTGAAAGGATTCCATGTCACTTGATTTCAATGTTTTGCGTCCTGCATAATCAACTAAGAATTCCTGTTACACCGTGAAGTTAAATGGTTTTCTGAGAGTCGTCCATGTATAATTGTCTTCGTTTTACTAGAAATGGAACAAAGCCGCGAGATAATTTTCTTAATTTGCGGTTCATGTGGTAGCTTGTCCTTCAGTGGAAGCCCTCCAGCCAGCCTGTCGGGGACAGTCGTTATAATGCAATATTCAAAAAAGAAACTTAATTAAGTTAACAATGCAAATGTGTGCTTGAAACTCTTTCGAGCAAAGTAATTGCATACATGTAGGTTATTTTCATTATTTAATCAGAGAAGAATACGAACGCTTGAGGAAAGCGCTAATAGCATCAGCTGTTGCCGTATGTTAAATTTAAGTGGATTTCTCCTTTTCCTTTTCTCAGTTTGGTTTGGCATAGTCACATTTTCTGTCGAATCATAAATTCTTGATCACCTGATGTGTGATGCCTAACGACGGTCTGTGGCTTGACTGTGGCTTGACTACCTGGGCCATTACGTGAACTCAATTGGTCCATCTCACACACTGTTATCCCAGGGAGACGTGTGATGCCTAAGTACTTCCTGTTCGTATTTACCATTATCTTTTTACTCAGCAATTGAATGATATAACCAAATTTCTGCATATCTTTCGGCATTTTTGCAAATGAGGAATTATTGTTCTGCGGGCAAGTTACATCACACTGTGGTAGACTTGGAAAACATATACCGATTTTCCAACTGCTCAGATAGATATTTCAGTCTCGACACCAGTGAT
>NC_092266.1:13318256-13340756 GCF_036320965.1 Panulirus ornatus | reverse complement strand
TATATATATATATATATATATTATCCCTGGGGATAGGGGAGAAAGAATACTTCCCACGTATTCCCTGCGTGTCGTAGAAGGCGACTAAAAGGGGAGGGAGCGGGGGGCTGAAAATCCTCCCTCCAGTTTTACTGTTTCAAAAGGAAGGAACAGAGAAGGGGGCCGAGTGAGGATATTCCCTCTAAGGCTCAGTCCTTTGTTCTTAACGCTACCTGACTAACGTGGGAAATGGCGAATATAAATAAAAACGTTGTGGTATACCGGGGTCGACGGGCTGTCAATGGATTGAACCAGGGCATGTGAAGCGTCTGGGGTAAACCATGGAAAGTTCTGTGGGGCCTGGATGTGGAAAGGGAGCTGTGGTTTCGGTGCCTTAATTCATGACAGCTAGAGACTGAGTGTGAACGAATGGGGTCTTTGTTGTCTTTTCCTAGCGCTACCTCGCACACATGAGGGGGGAGGGGGTTGTTATTCCATGTGTGGCGAGGTGGCGATGGGAATAAATAAAGGCAGAAAGTATGAATTATGTACATGTGTATATATGTATATGTCTGTGTGTATATATATGTGTACAATGAGATGTATAGGTATGTATATTTGCGTGTGTGGACGTGTATGTATATACATGTGTATGTGGGTGGGTTGGGCCATTCTTTCGTCTGTTTCCTTGCGCTACCTCGCTAACGCGGGAGACAGCGATAAAGCAAAATAAATAATATATATATATATATGTATAGGAAGAGATCAAGCTGGTGTGCGTTATCAAGTATTTGCTGATAACCATGAGGATAATGAAACACGATAAGTTCCCAAGTGCACTTTCGTGTAATGATCACATCTTCATGTGAGATACAAGAATGAGATAAGAGACGTAGAACAGTCAGTTGATGCACAAGGAAGAGACGTAGCTAAGACGCCATTGGTAAGCAAGTGCTGCCGGATGGTGTTCTTGGTGGTGTTCCGGTCTGGCATCTTGCTTGTCATAGAATTTTATTATGTGAACAGAAAAGGGAACTGTTTTAAAAATTTTGCGTACGACAAAGCTATCCAGTCTGTAGAGACCTTAACTAATATTAATGTTACAATTCTTAGTCTATTTAATAAAAGAAAATAAATGATATTTCTCGCTGTAAAGGAATTACAGTTAATAATTGAATTACCGTCAATACAGTGGTCATGATTTTAAACGTGATTAAACAACGCATTTGATTCTTGTTCTTATACTGTATTATGTTGCTTAAGTCTAACATAAAGGTCCTTACCTGTCTGCCCAACATAAATCATATTACAGGTCTTACATGGGATTCTGTAAACATAGCCCGCAGAATATTCTGGTGAGCTTTTGATTAAGATATTCTTTATGATATTGTTATTGCTGAAGGCTACATTTACATTAAATGATATAAGCAACTTGGGAAGTAATGTAAAATTGTCACCGAAATGGAGAACTAAAATATTCTTGGCATCAAGGGGAGGTTTGGGTTTCATCTAGGATACTTTACCTTGGATCCAATAGAATATAGCTTCTCAAACTCATTATCAATAGATTCCGGACTGTATATACGTTATGCCGTCAGAGACGTCGACTGGAATGATAATAGTTTAGCTCTCTGAAGTTAAGCTGAATCATAATGAATATAAGAACAAACATTGGTAGGTTTTCTGTATATGCTAAACTTAAACATGTTTCTATCCCAATGGATCATGCGATCTTAAAATGGTAACATACAATTATTTTCCACTTCCCTTTACTTAACAATTTAGTACCGTCTGTCAAACACCTGATCCAAACATCCTCTACCACTTCTGAAACCACATTGCTCCTCTCCAATCTGATGCTCTGTACATACTTTCGCCCTCTCAATCAATACCCTCTCATACAACTTACCAGGTATACTCAACAAACTTATGCCTCTGTAATTTGAACACGTCTTTAATCCCTTTGCCTTAAAACATTGGTATTATACATGCATCCCGCCAATCCTCAGGCACTTCACCATGATCTATGCATACAATGAATATCCTTACCAACCAATCAACAACACAGTCACCTCCTTTCTTGATAAATTCAATTGCAATACCATCCACTCCCGCTGCCTTGTGCATTTAATCTTCCGCAAAGCTTTCACTACCTCTTCTCTCTTCACATACCATCCCGACCAAAACGCCCTGCATCTGCCACTCTATCGTCAAACACATTTAAGAATCCTTCCAAATACTCCTCCTCACTCCATTACTACCTGTTATCACATCCTCTTTTGCCCCTTTCACCAAGGTTTCCATTTGTTCTCCTGTCTTTCGCACATTGTTTGCCTCCTTCTAAAACATTTTCTTTAGTTTCCCTACATTTTAATGATACTTTCTCATCCCAACTCTCGTTTGCCCTCTTTTTAAACCCCTGCGCCTTCCTCTTCACCTCTTGCTGCCTTCTCTTATACATCTCCCAATTATTTGCACTCCTTCCATGTAAGTGTCGTCTAAACACTTCTCTTTTCTTTCACAAGCAACTTTACTTCTTCATCCCACCACTCTCTACCCTTTATAATCTGTCCACCTCCCATGTTTCGCATACCACATGCATCTCTTGCACATGCCATCACTGCTTCCATAGATACCTCCCATTCCTTATCCACTCCTCTCACTGCATTTACTCTCATCTTTTGCTGTTCTACATTCAGTCTCTCCTGGCATTTCTTCCCACGTCTCTTTTCCAAGCTCACTTACTCCCATCACTCTTTTCTTCCCGACGTTGTTTCATTTTTTCTTCGAAAACCTCTACAAATCTTCACCCTTGCCTCCACAAGATAGCGATAAGACCCCACCAGCTGCCCCTGTCAGCATATTTACACCCAGAAGTCTCTCTTTAACTCGCCTATCAATTAATACGTAAACGAATAATGTCCTTTGACAATTTCTCCTACACACATGCGTATGTATACTTGTGCAAATTTATCTTTTTAAAACCAGGTATTCCCAATCACCAATCTTTTTCAGCACACAACTCCACATGCTCTTCGCCATTTCCTTTCATAACACTGAATGCCCCATGCAAACAAATTGCACCCTCAATTGCCACATTACTTACTGTTGCATTTAAATTACCAATGACTAATACATGATCTCGTGCACCAAAGTTGTTGACACAACTACTCAGTCGTTCCCCAAACACTTTCTTCTCGTGGCCAGATGCAAAAGCACCAATCACCCATCTCTCGCCATTCACTTTCAGTTTTACCCACATCAACCTAAAGTTTACTTCCTTACACTCTATCACACACTTCAGCAACTCCTGCTTCATTGCTTGTACTACTCCTTCCTTAGCTCTTGTCCTCTCAATAACCCCTGACTTTTCTCCGGAGACATTTCCAAACCATTCTTCCCTTGTATCCTTGAGCTTTTTTTTTCACTCAAAGCCAGAACATCCAGGTTTCTTTCTTCAACCATACTACTTATATCTCCTCTCTTCTCATTTTGGTTACATCCACACACTTTCAGACACCCCAGCCTGAACCTTCGAGGAGGATGACCACTCCCCGCTTGGCTCCTTCTGTTGGCTCAGAAATTGAAATACGAGAGGAGGTGTTTCCAGCTCCCCCTCTCCCAACCCATTCAGTCGCCTTCTACGACACGCGGGGATATATATAGATAAAGGCAGACAGTATGAATTATGTACATGTGTATTTATGTATATGTCTGTGTGTGTATATATATATGTGTACATTGAGATGTATAGGTATGTATATTTGCGTGTGTGGACGTGTATGTATATATACATGTGTGTGGGGGTGGGTTGGGCCATTTCTTTCGTCTGTTTCCTTGCGCTACCTCGCAAACGCGGGAGACAGCGACAAAGCAAAATAATAATAATAAAAAAATATATTCCTATGAGTCCACGGGGAAAAATGAAACACATTCAGTAGACTCATAGGAATACCTTGATCACGCGCAAAATTGTGATCCTTTCCAACATATATATATACATATATATATATATATATATATATATATATATATATATATATATATATATATATATATATATATATATATATATATATATATATATATATATACCCTGAGTCCACGGGGACAAGAAACACGATAAGTTCCCAAGTGCACTTTCGTGTAATAATCACATCATCAGGGGAGACACAAGAGCGAAATACAAGTCAGTTGATATACATCGAAGAGACGAAGCTAGGACGCCATTTGATAAACATGGACAATCGTATATATATATATATATATATATATATATATATATATATATATATATATATATATATATATATATATATATATATATATATATATCCAAGTTGGCCATGATTAGAGCGTGTCATATCGGCAACGTAATCACATGATTAAGGTTGAAACACGTAATGAACAGTAATCAACACAGCCTTCACTTAACTGTCCCTGTCTCCATTTTCTGTGTGCTAGCATTTGTTTCCAACATTAATTATCTTTTTTTTTCTAGTAAGTTAGTAATGTGCACTTCTTTACCATCTAAAATTAAAAGGATACACTTAAATCATAGAAAGAGACTTGGAGGAAAAGAAGGATTACAGTTTGTTGAATTTGCACGCCTAGTTGGTAAATAAATTGTCAGTGACTTGTATCCAGGTACAGCTCTTTTATACCCAGCCATGAATGTAATAACCAATTATCTCTGTAATTATACTCAAATAGCGTAATTAGTTCATCTCTGATTTACTACCGTCATTTAGCTCTATTTTTCATCTCTATCCTTCAAACGTGTTTTTATGCATTTTCGTCCGTCACGTTTGTTTTAGATTCATACCTTTGCAACGTATTTAGACATCCACTTTTGTTTTTTCTTACGAACGACGATTTGTTTTTCCCAGTATTACATTATGTCCTCTGTAAGAGGAAAACTTTAATATTTACGTCAGTTTTTTCTTTTTCTTCCCCCCCCCCCCAACACTCAGCACCCTAAACCTAGCCCAAGCTTTGCCCTGTCTAGGGTTTAGTGAAGGTCTGACTTGGGTGTAGTGAAGATCTGACTAGGGTGTAGTGAAGATGCGTCTGGTTGTGTCTTCCGTTCGTGTCGATTTGATCCTCCTTCTGCTAGACTGTCACAAAAAAGCATAATGTTCATTAGGCCATTTCTCCCCTTAGGTAATACGTAAAGGGTACTGTACTCAAACAAGTGTGTAAATGGTAATATGACCCACCAGTCAGTGATTGAGGAAACAGCTATTGGCTCCGGGTCAATAGACATCATGTGGATCACTAGCTCAAAATGTATTGGACGTTTTCTTGGTTTGTTGTGAGACACGTCTTGATGGATCGTAGTAGAGGCTCACCGGGCTGATTGTTCCTATGAACTCGATTAAAACTTAATGGAATGCTTTGAATTATTTATCACTGCAGTGTTGTTCTGCATGTCTTCCATGTTCTTGTTATTTTCTATGTGTCATGTCGGGTTTCTTATATGTTTGAGTATATATATATATATATATATATATATATATATATATATATATATATATATATATATATATATATATATATATATTTTTTTTTTTTCTTTCTTTTAAACTATTCGCCATTTCCCGCGTTAGCGAGGTAGCGTTAAGAACAGAGGACTGGGCCTTTTTTGGAATACCCTCACCTGGCCCCCTCTGTTCCTTCTTTTGGAAAATTAGAAAAAAAAAAAACACGAGAGGGGAGGATTTCTAGCCCCCCGCTCCCTCCCCTTTTAGTCGCCTTCTACGACACGCAGGGAATACGTGGGAAGTATTCTTTATCCCCTATCATCAGGGATAATATATACATATATTTATTTATTTTTTTATTTATTTATTTATTTATTTGTTTTGCTTTGTCGCTGTCTCCCGCGTTTGCGAGGTAGCGCAAGGAAACAGACGAAAGAAATGGCCCAACCCACCCCCATACACATGTATATACATACACGTCCACACACGCAAATATACATACCCATACATCTCAATGTACACATATATATACACACACAGACACATACATATATACACATGCACACAATTCACACTGTCTGCATTTATTCATTCCCATCGGCCACCTCGCCACACAAGGAATAACATCCCCCTCCCCCTCACGTGTGCGAGGTAGCGCTAGGAAAAGACAACAAAGGCCCCATTCGTTCACACTCAGTCTCTAGCTGTCATGCAATAATGCCCGAAACCACAGCTCCCTTTCCACATCCAGGCCCCAGAGAACTTTCCATGGTTTACCCCAGACATGCCCTGATTCAATCCATTGACAGCGCGTCGACCCCGGGATACCACATCGATCCAATTCACGCTATTCCTTGCCCGCCTTTCACCCTCCTGCATGTTCAGGCCCCGATCACTCAAAATCTTTTTCACTCCATTTTTCCACCTCTAATTTGGTCTCCCACTTCTCCTCATTCCCTCCACCTCCGACACATATATCCTCTTGGTCAATCTTTCTTCACTCATTCTCTCCATGTGCCCAAACCATTTCAAAATATATATATATATATATATATATATATATATATATATATATATATATATATATATATATATTTTTTTTTTTTTTTTTTTTTTTTTTCAAAAGAAGGAACAGAGAATTCGGCCAGGTGAGGGTATTCCCTCAAAGGCCCAGTCCTCTGTTCTTAACGCTACCTCGCTAATGCGGGAAATGGCGAATAGTTTGAAAGAAAGAAAAATATATATATATATATATATATATATATATATATATATATATATATATATATATATATATATATATATATATATACATATATATATATGTATATATGTATATATATATATATATATATTTGGATGTTAATGTGCTGAGAGGTGCAACTGGAGGGATGTCTGATCATTATCTTGTGGAGACTAAGGTGAAGATTTGTATGGGTTTTCAGAAAAGAAGAGTGAATGTTGGGGTGAAGAGGGTGGTGAGAGTAAGTGAGCTTGTGAAGGAGACTTGTGTGAGGAAGTACCAGGAGAGACTGAGTACAGAATGGAAAAAGGTAAGAACAATGGAAGTAAGGGGAGTGGGGGAGGAATGGGATGTATTTAAGGAATCAGTGATGGATTGCGCAAAAGATGCTTGTGGCATGAAAAGAGTGGGAGGTGGGTTGATTAGAAAGGGTAGTGAGTGGTGGGATGAAGAAGTAAGATTATTAGTGAAAGAGAAGAGAGAGGCATTTGGACGATTTTTGCAGGGAAAAAATGCAATTGAGTGGGAGATGTATAAAAGAAAGAGACGGGAGGTCAAGAGAAAGGTGCAAGAGGTGAAAAAGAGGGCAAATGAGAGTTGGGGTGAGAGAGTACCATTAAATTTTAGGGAAAATAAAAAGATGTTCTGGAAGGAGGTAAATAAAGTGCGTAAGACAAGGGAGCAAATGGGAACTTCAGTGAAGGGCGCAAATGGGGAGGTGATAACAAGTAGTGGTGATATGAGAAAGAGATGGAGTGAGTATTTTGAAGGTTTGTTGAATGTGTTTGATGATAGCGTGGCAGATATAGGGTGTTTTGGTCGAGGTGGTGTGCAAAGTGAGAGGGTTAGGGAAAATTATTTGGTAAACAGAGAAGAGGTAGTAAAAGCTTTGCGGAAGATGAAAGCCGGCAAGGCAGCAGGTTTGGATGGTATTGCAGTGGAATCTATTAAAAAAGGGGGTGACTGTATTATTGACTGGTTGGTAAGGTTATTTAATGTATGTATGACTCATGGTGAGGTGCCTGAGGATTGGCGGAATGCATGCATAGTGCCATTGTACAAAGGCAAAGGGGATAAGAGTGAGTGCTCAGATTACAGAGGTATAATTTTGTTGAGTATTCCTGGTAAATTATATGGGAGGGTATTGATTGAAAGGGTGAAGGCATGTACAGAGCATCAGATTGGGGAAGAGCAATGTGGTTTCAGAAGTGGTAGAGGATGTGTGGATCAGGTGTTTGCTTTGAAGAATGTATGTGAGAAATACTTAGAAAAGCAAATGGATTTGTATGTAGCATTTATGGATCTGGAGAAGGCATATGATAGAGTTGATAGAGATGCTCTGTGGAAGGTATTAAGAATATATGGTGTGGGAGGCAAGTTGTTAGAAGCAGTGAAAAGTTTTTATCGAGGATGTAAGGCATGTGTACGTGTAGGAAGAGAGGAAAGTGATTGGTTCTCAGTGAATGTAGGTTTGCGGCAGGGGTGTGTGATGTCTCCATGGTTGTTTAATTTGTTTATGGATGGGGTTGTTAGGGAGGTGAATGCAAGAGTTTTGGAAAGAGGGGCAAGTATGAAGTCTGTTGTGATGAGAGAGCTTGGGAAGTGAGTCAGTTGTTGTTCGCTGATGATACAGCGCTGGTGGCTGATTCATGTGAGAAACTGCAGAAGCTGGTGACTGAGTTTGGTAAAGTGTGTGAAAGAAGAAAGTTAAGAGTAAATGTGAATAAGAGCAAGGTTATTAGGTACAGTAGGGTTGAGGGTCAAGTCAATTGGGAGGTAAGTTTGAATGGAGAAAAACTGGAGGAAGTAAAGTGTTTTAGATATCTGGGAGTGGATCTGGCAGCGGATGGAACCATGGAAGCGGAAGTGGATCATAGGGTGGGGGAGGGGGCGATAATCCTGGGAGCCTTAAAGAATGTGTGGAAGTTGAGAACATTATCTCGGAAAGCAAAAATGGGTATGTCTGAAGGAATAGTGGTTCCAACAATGTTGTATGGTTGCGAGGCGTGGGCTATGGATAGAGTTGTGCGCAGGAGGGTGGATGTGCTGGAAATGAGATGTTTGAGGACAATGTGTGGTGTGAGGTGGTTTGATCGAGTAAGTAACGTAAGGGTAAGAGAGATGTGTGGAAATAAAAAGAGCGTGGTTGAGAGAGCAGAAGAGGGTGTTTTGAAATGGTTTGGGCTCATGGAGAGAATGAGTGAGGAAAGATTGACCAAGAGGATATATGTGTCGGAGGTGGAGGGAACGAGGAGAAGTGGGAGACCAAATTGGAGGTGGAAAGATGGAGTGAAAAAGATTTTGTGTGATCGGGGCCTGAACATGCAGGAGGGTGAAAGGAGGGCAAGGAATAGAGTGAATTGGATCGATGTTGTATACCGGGGTTGACGTGCTGTCAGTGGATTGAATCAGGGCATGTGAAGCGTCTGGGGTAAACCATGGAAAGCTGTGTAGGTATGTATATTTGCGTGTGTGGACGTGTATGTATATACATGTGTATGGGGGTGGGTTGGGCCATTTCTTTCGTCTGTTTGCTTGCGCTACCTCGCAAACGCGGGAGACAGCGACAAAGCAAAAAAAAAAAAATATATGTATATATATATATATATATATATATATATATATATATATATATATATATATATATATATATATATATATATATATGTGTGTGTGTGTGTGTGTGTGTGTGTGTGTGTGTTTATGTATGTTTATTCATTTACTCATTTTGCTGAATATTCTCTTTATAACTACAGCTACATTGTGAGCTCTCAGACCCATAGAAGTATTCATAACCCAGCTTTGTAAACAGATAAGATCTGTTTGTCGTTGGGTAAGACGTCTTCGTTGCTAAAGGTGTTCTACCCTGTTGCTTGGCGCCTACCGGTGCGAACTGGTCTCATGTTTATTCATCTCTCCGGCAGGAGGCGAACCTATCATTGTCAGTGTGAGTTGGTCCATCAAGGACGTGTACGAGATCAACTTCAGGGAAATGGTGAGTACCGTGCGTCTCTCTCTCTCTCTCTCTCTCTCTCTCTCTCTCTCTCTCTCTCTCTCTCTCTCTCTCTCTCTCTCTCTCTCTCTCTCTCTCTCTCTCTCTCTCTCTCTCTCTCATAATCAACATTTTCCAGTTGCTTTAGTGGATTTAGGAATAAATAATCATATTCATATCCTTTAGTACTCTATCTGTTCCACACCTGACCTCGTACTTACCACAGAGGTTAACGCCCATGTTTGTTTAAGACTTAACTCACAAAACACACACACACACACACACACACACACACACACACACACACACACACACACACACACATAGACAACATAGTGTTGTCTCTGTTGGTAGACGCTGGACGGTACTTCTGTTGTGATATTTTGATTTAGATAACTGTATTAAGTATTGGCACTTGAGGTGGATGGTCTCCACGAAATATGTCGTGCCACATGTATAAAAAAAATTACATGTTAAATGGAATTATATAAACTCCTACTGAAGTGCGATTTCACCTTCATATATATGTTTTTTTCTTTTTTTTATACTTAGACTGTCTCCCGCGTTAGCGAGATAGCGCAAGGAAACTGACGAAAGAATGGCCCAACCCAGCCAAATGCACATGTATATACATAAACACCCACACACGCGCGCGAGGTAGCGCTAGGAAAAGACAGCAAACGCGACACTCGTTCACATTCAGTCTCGAGCTGTCATGTGTAATGCACCGACACCACAGCTTCCTCACCACATCCAGGCCCCACAAAACTTTCCATGGTTTACCCCAGACGGTTTACATGCCCTGGTTCAATCCGTTGACAGCACGTCGACCCCGGTATACCACATCGTTCCAATTCACTCTATTCCTTGCATGCCTTTCACCCTCCTGTATGTTCAGACCCCGATCGCTCAAAATCTTTTTCACTTCATCCTTCCACCTCCAATTTGGTCTCCCACTTCTCCTCGCTCCCTCCACCTCTGACACATATATCCTCTTTGTCAATCTTTCCTCACTCATTCTCTCCATGTGACCAAACCATTTCAAAACACCCTCTTCTGCTCTCTCAACCACACTCTTTTTATTACTACACATCTCTTTTACCCTTTCATTACTTACTCGATCAAACCACCTCACACCACATATTGTCCTCAAACGCCTCATTTCCAACACATCTACCCTCCTCCGCACAACCCTATCTATAGCCCACGCCTCGCAACCATATAACATTGTTGGAACCACAGTTCCTTCAACCATACCCATTTTTGCTCTCCGAGATGATGTTCTCGCCTTCCACACATTCTTCATCGCTCCCAGAACCTTCGCCCCCTCCCCCACCCTGTGACTCACTTCCGCTTGTATGGTTCCAAACGCCGCTAAATCCACTCCTAGATATCTAAAATATAATGATTTTAGATTATTATTATTATTATTATTATTATTATTATTATTATTATCATTATCATTATTATTATTATTATTATTATCATTATTCTATTATTCATATTATTTCTATTATTATTATTATTATTATTATTATTATTATTATTACTATTATTATTATTATTATTATTATTATTATTATTATTATTATTATTATCATTATTATTATTATTACATTAGGGTGTCAAGAAGTTGTCTTGGATATTTGTCAGTAAATTTGGCCTCGTATAATGTAGTTGTTTTTGATGGGCGTTATGAACACTCCTTGGGAATGTCTGGTCTGAAAGTAGATAAGAAATAGATTTATCAGTCCGTATATCATGTCTTCCCATGAACTCCGACCAGTGTGGGGGATAGCGGAACCCCAAGGCTTAGGGAAGGAGTTCTACTGTATGTTAGGGTCAAGTAAGGTCATATTCAAGGTGGGACAGTTGACAACTTAAGTGGTGAGAGTGGGATAAGATGAAACAGGAGAATCCTATTGATTAACTGGTGTGTATTCAAATATCATGGTAGAACTGATGTATGAAGGTGGGGTAAGAGTGGCTTAGGACAGAGGGTACGTCATAGGACTCGAGAGAACCAAGTAATTGACCAGAGACAGGCCGAGGTGTGGGTGTTGGCTCTCCATCACTGCTGAAGGTGGCCACGCCGTTGATATGTCTTCGTTGCGCATCGATCGTTGGAGAGACACTATCTTAGTTGATCTTTCGATAAACATCTCCCTTCTCGCTACATCTTTATATATGCTGAGTGCTCAGGTTACGAACAGAAGCCCCTCTCTGAGGTCAGGCCTGAAATGACATAGAAAAGAAAAGGCGCTAAAGATGTAGCGAAGTAATGAGAGAAGCAGTGAAAAAAAAGAAGAAATGGAGGTTCATTTAAGGAAATGGAAAAATAGAAAAAAAAAAAGAAAAGAAACAGGGTTGTAAGGTGTTATGATAATCCAACATCATATTTGATGGTACAGTTAATAGTTCACACTGATATACAACTTCCTTATCAGTAATGGTCAGAGAGAGAGAGAGAGAGAGAGAGAGAGAGAGAGAGAGAGAGAGAGAGAGAGAGAGAGATTGCCTCTAACGCAACTTAGTAATGGATTCAGCTCTTCCGTGCGAGGCAGGTCGAGGCCACGTCTCATTACCAAGGAGGATATATATTTATGACGTAAAAGCTGTTGGTGGCTTCGCATGCTTATTGCTTCATCGAAAAGAGCCGGTTCTGGGTCATGACAGCACCTAAGGGAATATTCTATGTGTACATCGTCACACCAATGACAGGTACGTACACCCTCACCGCAAAAAGTGCTGAGTGGAAGGATTGCCATCAGAAGTGCTCTCTGCATGTACCTCACCACCACCCACCTGCTCGATCACAAGGCACGTGGCATATCTACACTTCAGTGCTCTGCGTCATTCTGCAGCAGTGTGTGTATGTGTGTGTGTGTGTGTGTGTGTGTGTGTGTGTGTGTGTGTGTGTGTGTGTGTGTGTGTGTGTGTCGCTGCAACCAATACGGGAGTATATGGAAGGAGTTCTCCTGCTCGAGGTTAACACTGCGAGGAGGACGCCTGCGACAGATTGAGGACGAACTGCATGCAACCAGCTGCAGTCAGACGAAGACAAGCTGCACGTACCTGCTTGACATCGAGGGACCTCGTCCTGCGCCAGGCTGCCTGCTCCAGTGGAGCCCTTCATCCCCTGCTCACGCGCAGAGCGTAACCTCCGATGTGTCGCTGGCCGCTATGCCAGACCATCCGTGGGTCATCCCCAAACATCTCACACATTCACACCCTTTTTCTTTTTTTTTTTTTTTTGGTTCACTAATGGATGATAATAGCGCGGCCATGTATCACTGTACGTATTTTTTCTTCTTTCATTTTTTTTCCTTGAAGAATGCCTTTGTTTTACTCCCCCTTTCCCCCACCCTCCCCCTTCTCTCGTGGTGGGAGGTAAATGTGGACATACACATCCGTCTTTGGGTCATTTTTTCCCTGCGCCTAGCTTGGGTTACTTAGACTTAAAGGGTTACATATGAGTACTTCCTTGTCCCCCGAGCATCCAGACCCAATTCCCTTGAGGACACATCTTGTGTAAACGGTAACGAATCTTTTCTACGTCTTCCTTACTTTCCACTTGAGAATCTTTGATGACATATGCTATTAAATCGCATCCTTCAAACTATGCCAACTGTGTCCTCCTATGAAGTATATGTGATTTAGATTTGCCAATTATTTCCCTTCATTAATCATTTCCGAGGTGGCAGTAGATTCACATGCATGACCGGTAATATGTTTTGACATCTTTAAAGTCCTTAGTTGAACCATGAGTACAGTCAGCTGCCACTGGAGACAAAACCATGATATCTGGTATCTCTTTATTACATGATGTTCGTTTGGTGGCAACGTGCATGGCACAGCTTTCCAAAATCCGTATCTGACATAGACTGTTTTATTGTACCCCTTTCCTTGGCCTTCTTAACAGTCCTCTTATAGATGTGGGTTAGACATAGTAGCACTTCTGTGTCCAATTCTTTGGTCGGTTTCAAATCATCAAAGTTGATCCGTGAATCTAAATGCTTGCATCATGAACTGTTTCCACTGTGGCTGTTTGTAAGTCACGCTTTCATTTTCATTTCGAACCACATGAATTTCTCTTTGGTAAAAAAAAAAAGAAGTCTTTAGGAAAAAAATGGGGAATTTAATCTTGAACAACACAACCACCATATACTGACTTTCCAACCTCAGAATCATTATTGACACGCGTTGCTCAGCGTTTGAGTGATGCTGACGGGTTATAAACAGGCCTGAATGAGCATTTTCTCAGGGAGAAAATAATACACAACTTATAAGTGGGTCGGTAATGATAACATATAAGATCTGCACCCTCACTACACAGTGGGGGTGTAACTCAGAGGTAGAGTGCTCGCTTCGCATGCGAGAAGTCCCGGGTTCAATCCCCGGCTCCTCCAAGTATGATTTTTGACATTATAACAAAAGTAATCCTAACTTGTGAACCAGGTTTGAACGTCCTGTACTTGTTATTACTCCAACACAAGTTCAGCACCGTAAAGAACTGTTATTTCCCTGATTTTTTATACAATATGAATGACCAGCGGTGAGGATATATCTACACGCAAACGTAAAGTGGTTTAAAGAATAGGCTACCCTGAACAGCCAACGAAAACGGGAATGTCATTGGAAAGCATAGAAAACGAACTCACTTAAGAGGCAACAGTTAGAATTCTTGATGTGAGAACGAAATAATTCATTGCCTGATTAATTCCTTGAAATATATGATTACTTTTTTTTCGAATATAACAGTAAATCTAGACAAGTGTTGTATATTATTAGGTATAGTACTAAGTGGTAATTATCAGCAAGGTTGCTGTGATGTACTTATGAAGAAGAATATTGAACATACTTTTTCGTTTTCCATTAACTAAAGATAATAGTAACAAGGATTATTTTTTCAAGAGATGTGGTATTTGAAATTCAAATTACGGGGGAACTATTATGTCCTTCCTCCTTGCCGTGTTTCAGACACAAGTCTTGCAAAGTAAACAGTGAAATATTAAGTCCTGGTGAATCCAGTTCGTGAAGATGGAATTAACCTTTAAAGAACGTGAAGATGGATAGGCCACAGCACCTCGCACCCTGCCTTGCCCAACCTCACCATCGCCATGTGACATGGGTGTCACAACCATTCCATCATCATCGCTCTGTGTCACGTGCCAGTATGACACTGTTTCACACTCACTAGTATAGCACTGCCACATGTCATTATTATTTCACAAGTCATTATGACACTGCCATACGTCAGTGTGGTGTTGTCATACGTCATTATGGCACTGTTCTTCGTCAGTGAGGCACTGCGCGATGCACCAGTGTAGCACTGTGTCACGCGACTGAATACGTCAGATTTATGTATGTTGTCTTGCTCTGCAGACGGTGCTGCTGGGCATGTACTTCCGCATGTCGTGGGCGGAGCCTCGTCTGTTGGTGGGCGACGATGCAAGAGCGGAGGCGGGCTTGGAGATGGCATGTTGATGCCGCTTCACTCGAGTCTCATGAAGCAGTTGTGGGTGCCAGACTTGTACATCCACGAGGCCCGAGACATCACCTCCTTCAGTATGATCCAGGATGTGCAGGGCGTCTACCTTAACCCGCCCAACACCATACTCTTCTCTACACTGTGAGGACGCTATCTACACCTTCCCGTATTGAACTATACAACTCATTACCAACATCTTTCATCTGTGTCCATAGACGCAGATCTATATTGCGTATAGTTTTCATATTACTAAGCTGTTTAGTGTCCATAAGAGTACATTAAGAGGACAGAAAAGGTTGGTTGGTTGGTTTGTTGGGTTAAACGACCAGTGACCTATAAAGAAGGTCATTAAGTATACGACCCATATTTGATTTTGACTGATGAAAAAGACATTTGGGATCAGTTAGGTCCACATATTCGTGTATATTAGCGTTATCATATAATTTCTATGTAATTACAGTAAAACATAAAAGAATCTCTAAGGATGTCGAAGGAAATGGGAAACACATATTTCATAAGTATTACCTCAAGTTTGTCTTTTATTTCACTGTGTTTACAGCCTCCAGACCCGGCTGGCCTGTCCGATGTTCTTCGCGAAGTACCCCTTCGATGTGCAGGAATGTCCCATGACTGTCTCCTCATGTGAGTACTGGTACATTGGGAAGGACAGATAGCAAGCAACAAGACCACTTGGTCCATGACGGGATTGTATGTGGGAGGGTAGTGATAGTACTGTGAGTTTCGGATTCTTTTAGTGGTAAGAATAAGGCATTTCCCCACTCACCCCTCCCTCCGCAGCCGGGAGAAACATAAGTAGCATCAGGTGATATATTATCAGATTATATTGCCATCTGGTGATGTCTTTCCCAGCCATATTTATTCCAGTAGCTCTGAGTTTAAGTTATCTGTATTGTCGTCATTACCCTGTCGAGTTTCACTTCGTTATTCGCTACATATTATCTTCAGTTATTCTGTGTCTCATTGTCATACTTTATATTACAAGAGTTTCCTGTGCAACACATTATTTCATAAGTGATTATATATCCCGCTTGAATCTCATTTCATTCTTTGTTGTCGTGGTTGTGGCTTACCGTGGCTCCCGCTGCAGACAACTTCGGCGTGGAGGACCTGCGTCTGGAGTGGATGCCTCTTGGGGTGACGGCGAACCCCAGCATCGACCATCAGCTTCCCAACTACGACTTCCACATCGAGTGGGCCAACATCACCACCAAGATCTGGTGCACCAACTGCACTTTCAGTGAGTGGCTAGTGTGGCGTGCTGTGTGTGTGTGTATGTGTGTGTGTGTGTGTGTGTGTGTGTGTGTGTGATGAGGCCTTGCTACAAGCTGCCTGCTCGCCTCCCTCCTCCTCCAATTAACGACCAACCATCCAGATCCGTCCCTCTCCTGTCATACACCAACCAGTTACCACACCATACATACTACCACCATACATCACCCTCTCATCTCCACTCTCCACCACGTACCTTGAGTCGAGTCAACTTCGAACCTGACTCTCAGATATCGTCGAGAGAACACCCTGTGTCGAGGTGCTGGAAGAGAGGTCATCAGGGGTCAGCTCAGGAAATAGAGTTGAGAAATATCACTTCACTTAGAAACACTAGAGTCAAAAGAATTAGGTTTGATGACCATCCTGGGTATGTATGAAATGAGAAATATTTAGTTTGTGCTCACACCAAAAGTGTAGGATCTAATAATGAGTTTATTCTATACACTGGCATGGAGATATCCAGATATAATGGCTGTAATGGCTATGAAGGAATTGTGGTAAATATGGAAAGGGTTTTTCTTGGTTTTGATAATTGGTAAAAGCAATTGGCTTAAAGAACGATGATGGATGTGGAGTTGGCGTGTTGTACCTTCAAAGGACACTGGAAAAAAAAGAAACATCTGATACCTCTTGTTATGTAGTATAGTGTACAGAACTATGTTACCAGACTTCTCCTTCCGGTAGTTACACCGTGAATGAGTTAGTTGCATCTTGGAACTAGTGATAGTCAAATGTCAGACCTTAATACCACAAAGTTTTCCCGGGCCTAAACTACCCTTAACTTAGAACTCAAAATTTCAAGAGACTTTAGAATGGATCCCTTAAAGGATTTCCTTTCAAGTCGTTTATGGGTGATGCTTAGTGACGTTGGCAGATAAATGACTTGCCTCAGGACCTACCTCACAAAGCTAACCCTCGAACTTATCGCGGGCTAACAGACTTTACGAGCGAGTGGAATGATGACTGGGCTGCTATGGTATTCGGCGTTAAACTCCCTAAGGGGATGGATGCCATCAGGACCATAAACCTTGCTTGTGTCTAGAGAAAGAAGTGCTTATCGAACGGTCTGAAGAGAGATTACGGGAAGATGCATACGATTAGTAAGACGAGCATCAGGAGGTAAAGGAACGTCAGAGTCATCCAAGATTGAGTTAGAGGAGAAAAGGGAACCATAGAGAGTTGCTTTGTCTACGGGAGACACGGCTATAATACCGTCAGAGCGGAAAAGTGAAGGAAAGGTAGAGCGACAGAAGTTTTTAAGCGATGTCCTTTGCTAAAGACCGAAGAGACCTGTCAGAAGATAACGAGGAGAGGTTACCGCACTTCCTTTAAATAAAGGAACGTTTTGGATTGCGGATAACGTACTTGCAGTGATTATATGTCATGATAAATAATGAATGGGAGTCAGACGATGGAGAGTTTTTCCAAGCCCGACATGCCTGATCTCTTGCCTATATGGCCTCTGAACAGGAACATTTGAATCATGGACCGGATGAAGAGATCGTCTTGGAAGAGGAGGGGATAAATGCTTGCATTCCCGCAATAATAACCGCTACTATGCGTCTGGCGGAGACAGAAGCATCACCATATAAGAGACAGTTAATCTACCTTAGGAAAGTTAGAAAACAATCGCAATCAGAACCCAAACCTGGTCATTTCCCTTTCACATTTACCACTTAAATAAAGTTTGACACTGGGTATTCTTAGCTTCTATCATTCAAAAACTTGTCGACTTTCAACACAGTTCAGATTGCTGGAAAGTGATTCCGCAATACCAACTCAACCTCCAATTTCCCAACAGCTCCAACATCGATCGGACAAGCGAGGATTGTGCTGGCCCGACGCTACACCCTACATGTGCTGACTGTGTACGTGCCTTCGGCGCTGTTTGTGGCCGTGGCTTGGGCTTCCTTCTTCTGGCCTCCTGAAGTCATTCCAGGTCGCACTGTCCTCATTATCACCTCCCTCCTCACCGTCATCTCCATGTATGCTGCTATAGGGTAAGTTTCTCGAAACCATCCGCTGGATTTTGACTCCGAAGATATTAAGTATATTAAGTAGTCTCCTTACATCCATCTGATATATTAGATCAACATTTCGTCTCATATTTGTATATAGAACATTGCGTCTGAATGTTCTGTACACACATCCACATATATACATCTTTAACAAACTTTGAATTTTGAGCAGTTTTCTCTTTCAAGCGAAGTAAGTCTCTTTTATAGATATATGTTCCATTCCAGACAGAAAAGCCCTGAAACCAGCTACTTAAAAGCGGTGGATGTTTGGCTATTCATATGTATTGTCTTGGTCGTCCTGACGCTCTTCCAGTACGCTATAGTAATCACGTAAGTTATGTCTTTCATATCTAAACTTCCTATTTCAGTGATGTATACTAAGTACGTAACCTTGCAGCTCATTCACGAGTGTATTCAATTATCTTTTCTTTTTCTTTATCATAAAATGAATAGTTTTGCACACCGTAGTTCAACTTCAGATTGACCGTCCAAGTTGAGCTGCCAGGGGAAACTTGCATCTTGTATTTGTCCATCCTAAGTATTGTCCGCATGTAGTCAGCAGTCTTCATAAGATACTTAGAACTGAGCATGTAATAATGATCAGTCGCTTGAGCAAGTGTAATTTGTATATTTGAATAGACTTTCTTTTTAAGTCGTTACTTATTGACGTATTTTGTAGTTTTGTATATATGTACAGGATGCACTATCTGGAAATATGTTTTTCTCGTCTGCACCTTTCGATTGTCATTTTCACAATGTCACCTTTCTCACACAGTTTTCTATTTCTGTTTCACTGATTATTTCACAAGAATATTGCAAATGTGAGAAATTCTCCACCAAGGAGGTGTCTTACATAATCTACGCTTGACTTCCTCCCATTTATCAACATTCAGTGAGCACCAGTCATTCATCTTCCTCGCAGAAACGTATTGTCACTATGGAATTTCATACTGTTGTAATCACTCAACCAACATATAAAGTCCTCCACAACATTCACCTCTCCATTCACACAGGCTCTCCACTTCTAATGTGTTCAAACTATTCATATATTGATATCAGACAGACACTTTCCATAACTTTCTAAAGTAGGAACTTTGCTCTTACTCTCAATTTATTTTGAGTGTTCTCTTCTCACACATATTCAGAAAATATACGATTTTAGCAAAAGCTTTTATTAGTTCAGTAGTATCCACATATACCAACGGTATGTAGACCTTCTTTTTTCCCACATGATTCATATGACGTATCCCCACAACTGCCTCTGTTCACGAAAAGAAATATTACACAATTCTGATGCATTCCCAAAGTTATCTCATGTCATCCACTTACTTTCACTGACTCTCACTCAAACACTGCGACAGGTACAATAAAACCCATTCACATATCCAGCATTAAGATTCCAACCTCTCTCTCTCTCTCTCTCTCTCTCTCTCTCTCTCTCTCTCTCTCTCTCTCTCTCTCTCTCTCTCTCTCTCTCTCTCTCTCTCTCTCTCTCTCTCTCTCTCTCTCTCGTAGATTTATTGGTTGTTTAGGTTTCATGCCTGTGAGCTTACAAGACCAGTCCGAAAAATCTGTCATGCCTTTTTTTCCGGCATTTAACACGAAAACCACATAAATCTTCACTCTTTATATTGCTGACTTTATCACACGCCTCTTTCAGACATTATGAGAGCTTTCTCACAATTACCTGTTTGTAAACGTGTTAACCGATTGGTTGTTTAGGCTTTAGCCCTGTCCACTGCCAGGGTCTTCAAAGTCGTCAGTGCCACGCTACATCCACCAACCGAAAAAAAAAAAAAAGGACCTTAACACCCCCTGCAGATCATGCTAAGACCAAACTCACTCACAGTGCGTGTTGGTCTGTGGTTTCCGCACATACTTCACCTCTTCAATTCTTCTTTCTCTTTATATTCATAGATTCCAGTGATAGTTTTTTCTTTCTTTTTTTACAATCACTTACAATCTTGACCTATATTATACCAGCTATGCTATGGCAACCTCACTGTTGAATTAACGTATTTTATTACTGTAGAGCAAAATAATTACTGACGTTGTCCATACAGCTTATCCATACATGCCTGACAGACACACACACTTTTCATAGCCTTTTAGCTGCCGTCCCCTGGCACCTGTCACCACCTTTCTAAACATCCCCATCCACACCTATTCGTTCATCTCACGAAGTTATTTTTGATACACAATGTAATTCAGTCTTTGTTGATGCTAGTCCCATATCATATCAGTCTGTCTGTTCCTCTGAACGTACTCAGAGTTAGTGAAGCTCTTGGCTAATCATGCATCCCAGATTTCTTTATCACTGCATGGTGTTATAATTCTAAATCTAACCAACTTAAGTTTCCATATTTATAATCATCAGTATTTTCAAATTATTTATAAAACACGCGAAGATCCCATCATCTATAGTCTCTCATCTCACACCTAACACTTACCTTAGATTTGCCTTTCCTAAAAAAAAAAAAAAAAAAATATCTACCACTCCCAAACGCTCACTTTCCTCATTCTTCTCACGTTCTGCTCAGCTATACGAATTCGCAATTCTTATCATAGGCGGATGCAGGCTCGCCACCTGCGTCTGAGTCTACGTGCACCTTTACCGGAAAAAACTATTTGCAGCCCACCGGTTCCCAGTCCCAACCATGCAGGCTGGTTAAGTCAGAGACGCCCAATTTCCTGGGTCAAACTTACCTCTCTTCTGCCCTCAATGTAAGTTACCCCTGAAATCCCTGCGATTTCTGTTAAGAGAAAGTAAATATGTAAGGATAACTAAACCAGTAATGCGTGTTGTTGTTATGTCTCATAGCGTTACAGCTGTAAAGATCATTGTGTGGTTTTTATGTGTTATGATAAGCGAATAGGCAAGATGTTATGTACTCATGGTTCAGGGTGATGATAGCATGACCAAAAATAGGAACAATCGTACGTAAAGTTATGATTTAGAAAAATTATTCGTGTACTATACATGGAACTCCAGTATACGAGGTACCCTCCACGTTTCTCTCAATGTCTTCCAGGCTCAGGAGGAAGCAGAAGGAAAGAACCGTGGAAGTGTTTCCCATGGTGAGTGTTGATGTCCCCATGTGTATTCATGTTATTTTCTTTCGCTTACACGATCACTTAAACCCAATATGAATGAAGATAAGTGTTATAACCGGACTAAATGTCATTTATCAGAAATTTCTTTGATCATCTCAAGCCTTTTCGTAACTTTTGCCATAGCTAATAGAGCACTGTGATAATTCATACACTCTCAGAAAAACTGCTACCCTCGCCAGAACACTTCTACAGCTGGAGGCGTTGGCCCAACACGTCAGAATTCTGCTGATAGCCCAGCAACCTCACCCCCTTCCACTGCAGTCGATGGCCCAGCTGCTGCCTACAAGACCGGAGGATCACAGTCTCCCCATAGGTTGGTCCTGTATGAACAATGGACAGAGAGGGCAGGCAAGGTGGGCATCCCCATCATCTTCCTCATCTGCAACATTGTCTATTGGTCGACTTATCTGGTAGAACATGTTTGATCAAGGAAGTTTGATTAAACGCATCTTCACTCGATCGATTTTTCCTGTGTGATCAGATGTCCTGCCCATATGTGTTTGTTCTAAGGCACTAGCAATCCTCCGTGTGATACGAGTAAGCTTAATTTACGGCGAATATGAAACAAAGATCGGGCAGTTAGGAGCATGGGATGGTGATAGTTATGGATCTAGCGAAATCTTGCAACAACAATATGGCAGTTGGTCAGGGTGTGTCCAAAAAGTCTGGAATATTAAGGAAGGTCTGCTGCTGAATTTTGTTTCCCATAGAAAACGTGACCTTCATCTGTGGTTGGATTAGATTGTACATTTTTCTCTGCGGAGTATGAATGAGTAAATCTAAAGTGCATAATTTTAAACTGTAAAAAACACACACTGCAAGGAAATATTTATGTCTGTATATATGATTAGATTATATGTAAATTTCAATGTAAAAGCTGTAATAATGTC